>NW_027499870.1:0-39950 GCF_021521415.1 Bidens hawaiensis | reverse complement strand
GGATGGAGACGCGGATCCGGGTTATGCTGGCTGTGATGGTGGTGTTGGTGGCTGTGTTGGTGGGGTTGGTATACCACCGTGTTTAGTGATGTTAGGATGGTAGAAGTCATGGACCGCTTTTTGATACTCTGTGTAAGCAGTTAAGTGGTGATGCTAACATAGAGTGAATCTTGTATAGTTATAATACAACCACTGGCCCTTAGGGGGTCTCTTTTGGGGTATATCATTATAGATACTTTTGGGTATCATTCAAGCACTGACCCATTGCGGGTTATGTCGAAATGATGCCGACATAGGCCCTATGTAGGAAAACTTAACTTATGTAATGATGACAGGAAAGTATGTGAACTGACACGGATGTAATATGTACTAATGTTTGTTAATGAATGGAAGGTTTGTTGTGTTTTATGATTGGAACTTGTATTAATTATATGTATTTTCTTGATGATGTGTAGAATGGCACCAAAACGATCAGCTCAAATGTCGGAAGTAGATGTGAGCCGTTTGATTGCTCAACAGTTAGAGGCGGCGATACCGGATATAGTATCGCGCATCGCCGCCAGTATTAACAATTCGACCAATCCAACCCCTCCGAGCAATCAAACGAACACCAATAATGACGGGGAACAAAATGTTAATCCTCCACAGAATGATAACACGATTCCGAGTAATGACGCACCGCCTAGGGTGGTCGTTATGGACAGTAATGGCCCTATACCAACTGTAGAGACGAACCGTACTGAACCGATTCCTGCATCCAGGTGATGTTCGATCAAAGACTTTATGTTGTGCAAACCTCTAGAGTTTAGCGGGTCTGAAGGACCAAATGGGTTGGTTAAGTGGATCGAGAAAATAGAATCAGTTGTGAACATCAGCAACTGCCCCGAGGACTGTGTTGTAAAGTACGCCACCTGCACATTCACGGACCATGCCTTGACATGGTGGAACACGATAGTGCAGACCCGGGGTCAGGCGGCGACAAACCGCATGACCTGGACAGAGCTCAAGGCTCTTGTACTGGAACATTTCTGCCCGAAAAAACGAATTGCAGAAATTAGAAAATGAATTGTGGAACCTGGAAATGCAGGGGGGGCAGACCATTTGGGTTATACGAACCGGTTTAATGAGTTGTCGCGATTGGTGCCATGGCTGGTCACCCCAGAGTCGAAGAGGGTTGAACGTTATATTTGGGGGCTAACTCCAGTTGTAAGGAGTATAGTCAATTCTGGGGGACACCAGACGTATGAGGGAGCGGTGACGCAGGCTGGTATCGTCACATATGATTTCGTAAGGAGCGGTTCACTGAAGGTGGCAGGAGAATCCGCTGGGGGAAAGCGGGGTACACATGACTATAGGATCCAGGAAAAGCAGCAAAATAAACGTGCTAGGCCCACTGCCCAAAACTACGCCATGACTAGTTCAGGCGGAAGACAAGAACCGCAGAAGGGAACGTTTCCTAGGTGTGGGAAATGCGGTTACCACCATGGTGGCGTGTGCAAAGAGGTGGTGTGCCACCGGTGTGGCAGGATTGGGCACTACGCACCGAGTTGTAGGACAAACCTGAACAACCTGAACCGACAACCGCAACCTATCCGTGCGCAGCCATTTAAGACCCAACCAGCCCGACAGCAAAACCCGCAAGGAAACCAAATGGTGACCACCAGCCGTGCTTGCTATGAATGCGGCAGCACGGATCACTTCAAAAGACACTGTCCGAAACTGAACCAGGGAGGAAACGGGAGGCAACCCACGGGTCACGCATCGTCGTCCAATCCGGCGCTGAGGCCGAGCATTCGTGATGGGGGCGAACGAAGCACGCCAGGACCCCAGTGTAGTGACAGGTACATTCCTCGTCTCTGATCATTACGCTTCTGTATTATTTGATACATGCACCGATAGAAGTTTTGTTTCCGTTAAATTCCTGTCGATAGCAAACCTTCCAATTGGTGAGACCATAGAACCTTATACCGTATAAGTCGCTAACGGTAAAACCATGATAGTTAATCGAATAGTTCGGAATTGCCCTTTTATTCTGAACGATCAATTCCTTCCGATTGACTTGTTACCGGTAGAATTGGGTAGTTTTGACGTGATAGTGGGAATGGATTGGTTAGCACGCAACAAAGTAGAAATAAACTGTGAAAAGAAAATCGTCAAGATCCGGGTGTCGGATGACGAAGAGATATTAGTGCAAAGAGAAAAGTCAGGCACCATGATACCATTTATATCCCACCTCAAGGTGTTAAAAATACATACGCCAAGGATGCGTGGCGTATCTAGCAAGCTTGACGGCCACTGATTCTGAGGAGAAACGGGTGGATGATATTCCAGTGGTACGCGAATTTCCACAAGTCTTCCCAGAAGAACTTCCTGGATTACCGCCAACCCGACAGGTCGAATTCAGAATCGACTTATTACCTCAAGCTGGCCCTGTTGCTAAGGCGCTCCTACCGACTTGCACCATCCGAGATGCAAGAATTATCCAACCAGTTGCAAGAATTGTTGGATAAAGGATTTATACGTCCCAGTTATTCCCCGTGGGGTGCACCTGTACTATTCGTGAAAAAGAAGGACGGGAGCCTTAGAATGTGCATTGATTACAGGGAATTGAACAAGTTGACAATCAAAAATAGGTATCCTCTCCCCCGAATCGATGACCTGTTCGACCAACTACAAGGTGCGAGCTACTTCTCAAAAATAGATCTTAGATCGGGATACCATCAGGTTAGAATTCAGGAGGAGGATATCCCAAAAACCGCATTCCGGACTCGCTACGGCCATTACGAGTTCTTAGTTATGCCTTTTGGGCTAACAAATGCGCCAGCAGTGTTCATGGATCTCATGAATCGAGTCTGTAAACCCTACCTCGATAAATTCGTCATCGTGTTTATTGACGATATTTTGATATACTCGAAGAGTAAAGAAGAGCACGAGCAACACTTAAGATTAATTTTAGAGCTTCTAAATCAGGAGAAGTTGTATGCAAAATTCTCCAACTGTAACTTCTGGTTACAAGAAGTGAAATTCCTTGGTCACGTTATAAACCATCAAGGAATACACGTTGATCCAAGTAAGGTTGAAGCAGTTAAGAATTGGCAAGCGCCTAAATCGCCAAAGGAAATCCGCGGCTTAGCTGGATATTATCGTCGATTTATAGAGAACTTTTCCAGCATCGCCCAACCTTTAACCCTTCTGACCCAAAAGGATCGAAAGTATGAATGGGGTGAAGAGCAGGAAACGGCGTTTCAAACGCTAAAACAAAGATTGTGCCAAGCGCCGATCTTAAGTCTCCCCGACGGAGACGATGGTTTTGTCGTGTATTGTGACGCATCCCGGAGAGGGTTAGGATGCGTGTTGATGCAAAATAATAAGGTTATAGCCTATGCTTCTCGACAGTTAAAAATACACGAGAAAAATTACACTACTCATGACTTAGAACTGGGAGCAGTTATCTTCGCACTTAAAATCTGGAGACATTATCTCTACGGTACAAAGTGCACCATCTTCACAGATCATAAAAGTTTGCAACACATATTCGATCAGAAAGAACTGAATATGAGGCAACGAAGATGGGTCGAGTTGTTAAGCGACTATGACTGTGACATCCGTTATCACCCCGGCAAGGCTAACGTCGTAGCCGATGCCATGAGTAGGAAGGATCGGGCTAAGCCATTGCGAGTGCGAGCACTGGAAATGATAGTCCAGTCGAACCTTTCGGACCTGGTTCGAGTCGCTCAACGCGAGGCGTTGAAAGAGGAACAATTGGAAAAAGAGGGACTTTACGGTAACGAGAAGAATTTCGAACAGCGCGGTGGACGAAATTCTCTATTTCAAAAATCGGATTTGGATCCCGACCCTCCATGACCTTCGAGAATTAATCATGGACGAAGCGCATAAATCGAAATATTCCATACATCCGGGATCGGATAAGATGTACAAGGATGTGAAGGAGTTCTACTGGTGGCCGGGTATGAAAAAGGATATAGCCACATACGTTGGCAAGTGTACGACGTGTGCGAGGGTTAAGGCGGAGCACCAGAAACCCTCGGGGATGTTACAACAACCGGAAATTCCCGAATGGAAATGGGAGCAAATCACGATGGATTTTGTGACACATCTCCCTAAGACGTCCCGTGGACACGATGCAATTTGGGTAATCGTGGATCGATTAACCAAGTCGGCACATTTTATTCCGATTAGAAATAATTATAACACCGAGAGACTTGCGCAGATTTATATAAATGAAATTGTGTCTCGTCATGGAATACCCATATCAATCATCTCCGATCGAGATAGCCATTTCACCTCCAATCTTTGGCAAGCTGTACAAGAAGCGCTGGGAACGCGTATTGATCTAAGCACAGCTTACCACCCTCAGACCGACGGTCAGTCTGAGAGGACCATTCAAACCCTGGAGGATTTGCTTCGTGCATGCGTACTGGATTTTAAGGGAAATTGGGATCAACATCTCCCGCTCGTTGAATTTTCCTATAATAACAGTTACCATAGCAGCATAAAAGCAGCACCTTATGAAGCATTGTATGGACGGAAGTGCCGATCACCACTCTGCTGGACTAAAGTGGGCGACACACAGGTTATTAGATCAGATCTGGTCCAGGAAACGACCAACAAAATCCTTGAAATTAAGAACAATCTGAAGGCCGCACGGGATTGGCAGAAGAGTTATGCCGATACCCGTAGAAAACCGTTATCATTTGAGAAAGGTGATAAAGTGTATTTGAAAGTATCACCTTGGAAAGGAGTAGTCAGATTTGGAAAGGCGGGGAAGTTAGCCCCTAGATACATTGGACCATTCGACATTACTGCAAAAATCGGTCCTGTAGCATACCGATTAGAACTGCCTGATGAACTGAGTGCAGTTCACAATGTGTTTCACGTGTCGAACTTGAAAAGGTGTCTGTCGGATGAGACATCGGTGTTACCCTTAGAGGGTGTCCAAATAAGTGATAAGCTTAATTTCGTAGAGGAACCCATAGAAATAGTGGACGGGAAAATCAAGCAACTTAGACAAAATAAGATCTCGTTGGTCAAAGTTAGATGGAATTCGCAACGAGGCCCAGAATATACATGGGAACGAAAGGACGAATTTCGGAAGAAATACCCCCACCTATTTCCTCAAAAGGAAGTGGTTGACGCGTAAAATTTCGAGGACGAAATTTTTGTAACGGGGGGAGAAATGTAACGATTCCGGCAAATTCAGGTATACCCTAGCCGGTATATACTATTTACGTGTTATTTAATACTGAATATATGAATTATAAAGTGTTTATACGAGTATATAAGATTCACAGTACGAATTATACTCGAATGTATAGCTAGTCGTATTGGAATTACGATTAACCGATGAACGGTTATTGAAACCCGAACGAATCAGGGATTACATTATAGACGAAATATATAATGTTTAGTGATGTTTACGAAGTATTAAAGCTTCGGGATAAGTGAATTAAAGCACAGAAAAGAGTTTTCGATTTAATGGTACGTCGGTACGTTAAACGAAACCTTTAATATCAAACCAAGCAAGAGACGATCGATCAAGCCGAAAAAGATGCACAATTACCGACAATATGATGTGTTAAGTCAATAAATGTCATGGTTTAAGTTTTTAAAGTTTTTAAATCGGTTTTATATAAATTTTATTTTTAAGCCGAAAAAACGACCGTTTTGGCCTCGTTTTAAGCCGAATAAAACGTTTAACCGAAAAACGAACTGAACCAGATTATCCACAACATTATCCGGATTACACAATCTGAATGTGTGGCTAGTATTGAAGGTGTGGGCCCCACCCCCACACCTTATGTAGTCCGATCGGACCAAGGGCATCCCCCTTGGCTCCCATTTTTCTTTTTTCTATCATCCTACTCTCAAAACTCTCTCCATCCTCCACACATTCAACCAAAAACCCTTGATTTTTAACAAGATTCACAAGGTATAAACATGTTGTTATGATTGAAACTTGGTTTTTATTCCATAATCTTGAGAAAATGAGGTTTCAAATGAAAAATGGGTGAAAACCCGAGATGAAACCGATTCTTACATGATCAAGGGATGTATACAAGTTATACAAGGGATCTTGGTCCAAGAAAGGAGTTAAAAGAGTCAAAAACGAATTTTTACGGTTAAAATCTTTGTTTTGATGTCTTAACCGAAACCATGAAAGAAATGGCTTGATTGTGGGTGTAAATTGCTTGGTGTGGTGTTATTGTGCTTGTAGATGTTATATCTAGTTGCTAGCAAAGGCTAGAAAGCAAGATCTTGGCGATCTAAAGCTAGAAACACAAGGTAGTTCGGTTTTTCGTATGATTTTTACGATTTGGACAGATTGTGATAAACTTAGAGTTAAGTCATGAAATTTCACAGAGATTATCTACACATGAAAATATGATACCTGTGAAAATTTGGTAATTTTTGGATAAAGGATGAATATTTGGTGAATTTAATGCTCGGTTTTGGCTAAAAATGGTGAAAAATAGCTAAACATCATGAAAAATTCTGGAAAATTCCAGATAATCTTTTCATAACATGTAAAAGTCACACACAAAATTTCAGGTCCATTGGAGAAGTCTAAGTAGGCTTTTCGGTAAAACGAGTTCTAGGGTTTTCTATCTCGGTTTTGGTGAAAATGGCATGAAAAATGAGATTTTGGTTCTGGACAAATTACAGGGAACTATGTGGATGGCAGGGGTCATCCCAGAAAAATTTGGGATTTTTCTAAGGTCGTTTGGTATTTTCGACATATTTGGTGTTTAAAGGATGTTTAAAAATAGATAAATAAATGTTAAATATAAAAATTAATTCTGGAAATATTTTTATAAAAGTCCTTACTGTCAAAAACTGATTTGTGTAAAATTTCATGATCCGAGACTAAACGGATAATTATTTGTGCTAAAAAGAAGATAAAAACAAACTTTTAAAGCTTAAAACGCGGTAAACCGGCAAAGTTCGCCTAAGCGAGCCGACTGGTGTATAAAAACCTTAAAAATGAACTATTTTCATGAAACTAAGTTAATCAAGTAAAAATAAATCATCCGAAAATAATTCGGATGATTTGGGTAATTTTACCCGATTTAGCAGTTTCCGGTGTATTAAAGACGGAAACGGGCCCCGCGGCCAAACGGGGTGTATAAACCGAGCTCTAATTTCACCACTTTAATTAAAATATCAGTAACAACTATTTTCGGGTCGTATGTGACCAAACTCATTTTTGAAAACATAAAGACGGATAACCGTGCTAGGCACGCAAAACGAGAAAACAAACTAATGGTAGTTTTGACTAAAGAACTCTAAGTGATATCACAATCTAAGTCCTGAGAAGTGTTTCGGGGTTAACATTGTTCCCGGATCGTGTACGGTACTGGGTTAACAGTGTCCCCAGACGTACCGGTTAACACGAATTTAAGTTATATTAATAGAAATTGTGTAGTAACGACTTAGGGATCGTATTACAGATCCGGACCGGTAGCCGCGCACAGTATTACATCTTTACTCACGAAAAGGTGAGTTTCACGAGCCCCTTTTTACTGAACTGTTTTAAATATTTTCCCGGGGCGGAAAGCATGCTTTTATCAAAGTGTTTAAGTACATGCCGATCGCATGGAAATGAATGTATTTATATAATGTTTATTGTACGGGAATCGTACGGTAATGTATTAAGATGGTAATTGTCTGAGTTGCTAATATTGTAAGGCCCGAAACAGTGTTCTGGGTTAACAGTGTCCCCAGAGGTTATTAAATGTGTTTCTGGGTTAACAGTGTCCCCAGAGGTTATTAAATGTGTTTCTGGGTTAACAGTGTCCCCAGAGGTTATTAAATGTGTTTCTGGGTTAACAGTGTCCCCAGAGGTTATTAAATGTGTTTCTGGGTTAACAGTGTCCCCAGAGGTTATTAAATGTGTTTCTGGGTTAACAGTGTCCCCAGAGGTTATTAGATGTGTTTCTGGGTTAACAGAGGTTTCACTTGTAGGCTCGGCATAATTACATCGCTAATTTATGATTACTATAATGAATTGTCATGGTTTATTTAAATTAGTGAAACTCACCAACTATTCGTAGTTGACCCGTTTTCTTTACATGCTTTCTAGGTACACCCAAATTGGAATGAGTGATACATGCTTGATGATGTGTGCTATTTTGTGGAAGCTTAAGGGTCTATGTTTTATATTAAACATGTTAACGTATTATCGGTAAAACTTATGTGATAACGCCTAGACGGTAACGAAACTCGGAACAATGTAATACGTTTAAATTAATGTAGTGGTGTTTTCTTTATAAGCAATGCTGTTGATATCAGATGTGTCTGTTGCATCCCGTTTACGTTACCGCTGCGGTTACGGGGTGTTACATCATCACTGAACCCGACAAATCCAACATAAAAATGGTATCAAGACATTCCTAACTTTCAACATATATATATTCTTCTATTGAGATTTTTTTTCTCTAATGGTGTCTAACTCAGTAGGATTTTTGCCGATTAGGCAACTTATGTGGCACAAAAACTTAAATATTTACTAACATAGCTACTTACATTGCATCCATCACCATCTCCACCTCCACAGCCATCTCTATCATCATTGCAATTTGACACCGCCACCATAAAAAAATCGGGTGTATATGTGTGTGTGTGTATATATGGGGGGGGGGAGAGAGAGAGAGAATGAGGCGTCGTCGACCACCTTCTCCAGCAGGCCTTCCATTTTCAGCAGCGTAAGTAGCGGTTGTGATGTCGCTGGTGAATGATGGCAACTACGGTGATGAATTACATGTACTTAGTAACCACCTCTGATGGTGTTTCTGGCCAGACGGTAGCGGTTGTGACCAACTCTGATGGTGTTTCCTACCGCAGTGAATGCCAGTGAAGGGGTAGCATGGATTCCGGCAACCAACATGTCTCCATGATGATTCAAGGTGATCGTTAGGGACTTTCCGATTGATATGTGGGTTTTAGTAGTTTAGGGACTAATCTTGTAATATTCAATAATAGAAGGATCAAAGCTGTAAATAAGGTAGTTAGAAATTAGTTAGTAGTTAGTTAGCTTTTGGTTGTTAAATACTGTTGAAAGTAGTTGAATGAGTATCTGTTGATTGAGCTATTCTTCTTATTGTCTCTCTATCTCTCTATTCTATCATTCTTCTAGTTGATCACCACCAATCCACCACCATAACTCCACCGTTCTACCACCATTATCCATCTCACAAAACCACCACATATCATTGGTATCATAGGTAACCGACCCTTGGAGCTCAGTATCCATCAATTAATTTCCGTCTAATTCCAGTTCTTGTATTCTGAATTGATTAATTCTTCGATTAATTCCATTTCTTGTTCTTGAATTGATTGTTTGGTGGATCAATTCATATCTTCTGTTCTTGCTCTGTTCAATTCTGTGTCGGATTAGTCATTGTGAATTTCTATTCTCTTTGATCCTTTCTTGCTGCATAATAATATTTTCATAATAAAAAATCATGACTACCAGGAGTCAATCTGATCTTGAGAAAACAATTAAAGATCACACCACCTCATTGTTGAAATTTGATGCTTTCATGGAAAAAACAGACAAATCTTTTCAAGAATTGAGACAAATTCTTGATATACTTTCTATTAATCAAACAAATCTGAACAATTTACATGCAACCAACAGTTCTGGTAATCATATGGATAACATGCTGAACATTAACAACAGAACAGAAAGATTATACAGACTTAGGAAGATTGAATTTCCTAAGTTTGATGGTCAAGAAGTTGAAGATTGGATTTGCAAGTGTGAACATTTCTTTGATGTTGATGGCACACCAAAAACCTTCAAGGCTAGGTGTGCAGCAATTAATTTGGAAGGTAAAGATATGAAATGGCATTCTTCGTTTCTTAGACAATTAACTAAGCCTATAGCAGAAGTTACATGGGCTGAATATTCAGGAAATGAGTTAGAAAGATTTTCTACACATCAATATAGTGATGTAATGGGTGTTCTCACATCTACTGTTCAAACAGGAGAATTGGAAGAATATTGTGAAAAATATGATGAAAACTTCTTGAGGTGAGTATTTGTGAGGAATATGCTGTTAGCATCTTTTTGAATGGTTTGAAACCTGAATTGGCAGGCCAATTAGGATGTTTGAACCCCAAGAATATGAGGGAAGCCTATAAATTTTTAAAAAGCAAGATATGGCCAACAAAGATTTATTAACAAAAACCAAACCATACTCTAATCAAACTGGTAAATTTTACCCAAACCCAACACCTATTTCTTCTTACAAACCCAATTCAGTCCTTAAACCACCAATTAACACCAACCATTTACCATTACTACCCTCACCACCCTTGAACCAAAGAATTTATCCTAACAAAAACAAGCTGAATTTACCAAATAAAGAGATGGAGGCCAAGAGACTTAGGGGTGAATGTTTTTGGTACCCTGAAAAATTTACTTCAACCCATAAGTGTACCAATTAACAACTTTATGTTTTAGAAATTGAGGATGATGAGGAAGGGGACCTTGGTATCCAACAAGATTCTGAAACCATTATTGATACCACCACTCATGACCCACTGATTTCAATACATGCACTAACAGGGGTTCCTTCTTTCTCCACTATGCAAGTTGTTGGTAATATTGGAACTAAGACTTTAAGAATCCTCACGGATTCAGGTTCTACACATAATTTCTTAGATGAAAAATTAGCTATTAAGCTTAGTTGTCAATTAGAAGACATCAACCCTATGAAGGTTGGGGTTGCCAATGGAATACCATTAATATGCAAGAAAATATGCATAAACTTTGAATGGCAGATGCAATGTTTATGGTTTAAAGCTGATGTGTTGGTCATATCATTGGCAACTTATGACATGGTATTGGGTGTACAATGGCTCATGCCACTTGGGGACATTGTTTGGAATTTCAAAGACCTCACTATGCAATTTAAGGTGGGAAATAAGGATTATCAATTAAAGGGAAATCATAGTAACAAGTTGTCCTTGTGTTCAATGGAGGTCATGAACCAATTATTGACAAGTGATGATCATTTTATTCAAGGTCATGTGTACAGTTTGAAAGTAGATGCTTCTGAGGAACAGTTTCAGCACAAGACCTTAGTGTCTAACCTTGTAAGTCCGGAGGTGTTTGATAAAATTTTGAAAGAATTTGATGATGTGTTTCAAATACCTACTAGTCTACCACCTCTCATAGGGCTTTTGATCACAGAATTGTCTTGAAGGATGAATCTGTTACTATAAATCAAAAGCCTTATAGATATCAATTGGCTCAAAAGGACATTATTGAAAAAATGACCAAAGAATTAATTGATACTGGGGTGATCAGAAACAATGTCAGTCCTTTTGCAGCTCTTGTAGTTTTGGTCAAGAAAATAGATGGGAGTTGGAGGATGTGTATAGACTACAGGAAGCTTAATGATGCAACTATAAAGAATGGATTCCCTATTCCTTTAATAGAGGATCTGATGGATGAATTGGGTGGGTCTACTATTTTTTCTAAGCTGGATTTGAGATCGGGGTATCATCAACTCAGAATGTACCCTGACGACATTCCAAAAACAGCTTTTAGGACCCATGAGGGGCATTTTGAATTTATGGTCATGCCATTTGGCCTAACAAATTCCCCAACAACATTTCAGGCCCTTATGAACTACACTTTCAAACCTTTGTTAAGAAAATCAGTTTTGGTCTTCTTTGATGACATTTTAGTTTATAGTAAGACTGTGGAAGAGCACATGGATCATTTGAGAGAAGTTTTATAGATTCTAAGAGCTAATAGATTGTATGCAAAATTGTCTAAATGCTCTTTTGGTGGAGGATCTGTTGTTGAATACTTAGGGCATATAATCAGTAAAGAAGGAATTGCTACTGATCTAAAGAAAACTGAGGCTATTCAATTATGGCCTATACCTAGCAACATAAAATAGTTAAGGGGTTTCTTGGGCTTATCAAGATATTATAGAAGGTTCATAAGATCTTATGGGATTTTAGCTAAACCTCTTACTACCCTCTTGAAGAAAAACAGTTTTATATGGACCCCTTCTGCAACTACTGCTTTTACTACTTTAAAACAAGCCATATGTTCTCCCCCTGTTCTGGCTCTTCTTGATTTTTCTAAACCATTTGTATTGGAAACTTATGCTTCTGCATTGGGCTTTGGGGTTGTGCTAATGCAAGATGGTCATCCCCTTGCTTTTATCAGCAGGGCTCTTTCACCAAGGCAACAGTCCTATTCTGTGTATGAAAAGGAACTTCTAGCTATTATTTTTGCAGTAAAGCATTGGCAGCATTATCTTTCTATTGGTCATTTCATCATTAAGACTGATCAAAAGAGTCTTAAACACTTGTTGGAACAAAAATTGACTACTCCTCTACAACATGTCTGGTTATCAAAGCTTATGGGGCTTGACTATGAAATTTTATACAAGAAAGGGGTGGAAAATAAGGTTGCAGATGCTCTCTCTAGGGTTCAGGGTCCTACATTATGTATGATTTTGTTATCCACATTGGATGATACCTTGTATCAAAGGATCACCAAATCCTGGGAATATGATGTTTAGATTCAACAAAAGTTGCAGAAGTTGTTCAAGGGTGAACAAATACCGAAGTATCAATGGAATGGCACTGTTTTAACAAAGTACTCTAAGATAGTGGTTGGGAAAGATGAGACATTACAGAAATACAATGTTGATTTAAGTCACAATTCAGCAATGGGAGGTCATTCTGGTGTTCATGCCACAGTTCAAAAAATCCAATCCATGTTTACATGGAAGGGCCTCCACAAGCAAGTGAGACAAATCATCAGGAGTTGTGATGTTTGTCAGAGAACAAAGCATAAGAGTGTGCCTTCGCCTGGTTTGTTGCAGCCATTGCCCATTCCAAGGTATGTTTTTTCAGATATTTCCATGGACTTTGTGGGTGGATTTCTTAAAATACATGGGAAGGACTCGATTTTGGTAGTGGTGGATAGGTTGACAAAGTATGGGCATTTTATACCTTTGGGACATCCATATTCAGCTGAGACAGTTGCTCAATTGTTCTTAGATTATGTCTTTAAACTTCATGGTTGGCCTCAAACAATTGTTTCAGACAGAGACCCTGTATTTCTAAGTCAATATTGGAAGGAGTTTACAAAATTGCAAGGTATACAGCTGTCCATGTCTACAGCTTATCATCCTCAGTCTGATGGGCAGACTGAGGTTGTGAACAGGTGTATTGAAGCTTATCTGAGAAGCATGACACTTGCTACAAACTCAAATTGGTTGAAGTGGTTGTCCTTAGCCGAATGGTGGTATAATTCCAATTATCATACTTCCCTAAAGAGGACACATTTTCAGGCTTTGTATGGCTACCCACCACCTATTTTCATTCCATATGTTCCTAAAGACTGTCCTATATAAGCAATGGATCAGTTACTAACTGAGAGGGAGCTAATGATTCAACAATTGAAGCACTCTTTAGTGGTAGCCCAAAATAGGATGAAACAAATTGCAGATAGGAACAGAACAGAGAGGGAGTTCAAAGAAGGTGATTTTGTATTCCTAAAACTACATCCCTATAAACGGCAATCAGTCAGGCCTACTAAACAGTCCAAGTTGAGCCCTAAGTATTATGGGCCCTTTCTGATAATGGAAAAAATTGGAAAAGTTGCTTATAGATTGGACTTACCAGTAGAGTCGCAGATTCATCCAACCTTCCATGTCTCTCTACTCAAATTAGCTCGTGGAGATCATTCAAAGATTATGCCTTTACCAACCCAGCCTCGTTTCCAATATTACCCAGCTGTGGTAATTGAAAAGAGGATTATTAAGAAACGCAACAGAGTGGGTGTTCGCGTTTTGATTAAATGGGAGGGATTACCTTTAGCTGAAGCATCATGGGAGGATCTGGAAGAGATGCAATTAAGGTTTCCAGAGTTCAGTTTTTAGAAATTTTAGGGCAAAATTTTTTAAAAGAGGGGAGTATTGATATGTGGGTTTTAGTAGTTCAGGGACTAATCTTGTAATATTCAGTAATAAAAGGATCACAGCTGTAAATAAGGTAGTTAGAAACTAGTTAGTAGTTAGTTAGCTTTTGGTTGTTAAATACTGTTAAAAGTAGTTGCATGAGTATCTGTTGATTGAGTTATTCTTCTTATTGTCTCTCTATCTCTCTATTCTCTATATTCTATCATTCTTCTAGTTGATCACCACCAATCCACCACCATAACTCCACCGTTCTACCACCATTATCCATCTCACAAAACCACCACATATCACCGATGGTGAGCCATGGTAATCGGGACGATGATTGTGGTGATGGGTGATAATTATGGTGTTAAGAGTTGGAGATGACGGTGGACCGGTGGTAGTGGTGGGTGCGGTGATGATGGTGATGGTAGAGGTGGGTGTGGAGGTGGGCATGTTGAAGTTAGGGGTGGTGATGGTTGCCACATAAGCAGCTAATTCAACAAATAGTTAAATATTTGTGTCGCATAAACATCCACATCAACAAAAAATAAATAAATAATTACGTTAGACTCTGTTAGAAAATAGGTTAAAAGTTTAGACTATAATTGTAAATTTCTTAAGTTGAACCTTGAGAGCATCGATCAGTAAGTCAAAATTGAGATTATTAAATTTAAGTTTTGTATCTTCTACTTTCCTAGATAAGTTATTGTTCCAACAACTTTATAAACTAACGAACAATAAACTTTATTATTATAACATATTTTACTTCAACGTTTATTGTAATTATACAAATTCAAAGGAAAGGAAATACACAAATCATAGGGGGTTTAAATCATTTGCGTCCCAACTTATTATGCCATCACTTTCTCAATATTAAGACCTCACTAACTCTCCCGATCCATCCTTAAACGCTTGTCTCTATGAGCAAGTCAAAGTATGAAGTCGCTTTGATTTCTCCAACCAAATTGCCAATTGATTGTTGAAAGTTATTTCATTTATTGTCTTCAATATTATACACAAAGTAATCGACAATACCGTTGGGATAAACTCATCCTTTCTTTTCTGAACCAAAACTCTGCCACTGAATAGATATCTAATGGGCTTGGAATTTTAACACATTGCAGCACCACGACCCAAGTCAATTTTACAACTTCACAACTAACCATAATATATTCCAAGGTTCTCTCTTATCAAAAGCACCACCATCGAATATACAAAATATAAATCTAGGCAATGAAGTAGTTTAAAGTTATTTAAGTGTAGCGGAATTAATAAAAGAACACGTTTTTAAAATTGAAAAGAAAAAAGAAAAAAAAACGAATCTGTCTTTAAAAGAAAAAAGCTAATTCTGTATTCATTCTTCTGTAAGGTGATGTGACTTGAACAAACTTTTCTGCATAATTTCATTAAAGTGAAGATGGTCAATATATAGCCTACAAACCAAGAAAATGGAAACACACGACTTACTGCCCACTAACAACTAACTACCTAAACATGAGACCTAAGATACGGAGAACATGGTAACTAACTAACTACCCATGATTGAAGCAAATAAGAAAATACTAAATAAAAATAGAAATAAGAAATAACATAGATAAATATGCAGAAAATATCATGTAGAGATGCCGACACGCCAACCGGTCACCCACTTGTCTCGGGTACGTAACATTCCACCCCACTTGAACACACCTTGTCCTCAAGGTGGAAACCGGGGTCATCCTTTGAGTCGACAATCATAAATAGTTGCGGTTTAGTACACTTATGGCCCGACACAATTTCTCATCACAATGGTAGCATAAACCCTTGGTATGCCGTTCTTTTACCTCTGCACTTGAGAGCCGATGAACTAGGTTAGGAGCCGGTAGTGCTAACTGTTGAGTTGGGGCTGGACCCAAAAGGCCTTGTGTTGTGGGAACACGTAGTTGGTTAACCGGAAAAGGATCCAAAGTCTTGTTAGCGGAAGAAAGTACGCGACCCAGATTCATTTTGTCCTCCACCAACCTGGCTATTCCTATAGCCTTATGGAGTTGCTTCGGGTTGTTGAGCTTCACCTCTATACGGATATCTTCTTTGAGACCACCAATGAAGCAACCGATCAAAAACGATTCCGGCAAGCCGTCGACTTGGTGGGATAGCTTTTCAAAAGCCTCTTGGCAAACAGCTACGGTAGTGGTCTGTTTGAGACGAGATAAGGATTCAGAGGGGTCTTCAAACTCGGTTGGCCCGAAATGAGCTAATATAGCCTGAGAAAATTCGACCCATGTTAAAGGTCCCCGATGCTTGGTTAACCATCGGTGCCACTTGTGACAACTGCCAAATTTCAGGTTAACTTCGTTAGCTAAACACAGTTAAACCTTGTTGACTATGCCTATAAACTCAGTTAGTTCTGTTAACAATGTTAACGAACTCTTGTACATGTGGTGTCATATATATGAACTCTTGTACATGTGGTGTCATATATATAAACTCTTGTACATGTGGTGTCATGTATGCGTACATTTAAGTTAATGTGTCGTTGATGACTTAAACAAGAATAAGTGGCTAATTATAATTAGAATAATAAACTCGTCATGCATGTTATAATAAACGTGTTATGTGGCATGTACTGTATATGATAAGTATAATGTGTTATACGATCAATATGTTATAATATAGTTGTTACATGATTATGTGATTTTTAAGAAAGCTAGGTGATTAAACAAGTTACATTATATGTCATGTTACATGTTGGTTATTTAAATGGAACCTTAGATTATAATACATAGGAAATGTTTTATAAAATATGTAACATGTCACATATGGTTTAATAAAAATAACCTAAGGTATTATTATTCCATTAAATCAATAATAAAGGATTTTTAATAACAAAGAGGTTACAAACTATTGATTTTCCAAAGCTTTTCCTTTCCCTTTCTCTCTTGCCTTGGCCGTGAATCACACACCCACACACACTCTCTCACTTTGTTTTGCAAACACTCTCTTTCAATCTCATTTCCATACACAAAAGGTTTGATGATTATTGGGAAGCAAGGGGAGTAGGCCTTTGGATCAAACAAGTGAGTAGGTTATTATGTTCTATATTATAAATATGAACCTTGTATCCAAATGATTTGGATCATAGAAAGGGGATGATCAAAGTTTGATGAGTCAAAAGGATTGTATGTGTTTTGGTCTAGAAGTTTGATTCTTTTATAAGTATATTTGTTTTTCTTATGAAAGTAAATGGATAATAGAAACACATGAAATTGATTGTGTAGGAATGATCTTTGATGATTTAAGAATCATAAGGATGTAAAAATCATAACTTTTGTGAATTGTGGTTTGAATCTGCTTGCTGGCAGACTTTGTGTCTTAGATTGTATGGTGAATAACTTGATGATACGTTTGTGTTTCAGGTCGATTTTTGATTCTAGCAACAAGTATTTTGAATCTAGTTTTCAGAAAGGCGAGAATCTTAATTTTTGGACTTTGTTTGTATACTTTTTATTAATTTATAAAATCGGGTTGAAAACCTGATTTAGAGGTAAAGTTTATGAGTTGTGTTATAAATTTCATAACTTGATGTTAAAAATAGATATGGATATGATTCTACTTCTGGAATGTTGTAATTTGAAGTAGGAATCTAATCCAATTGGTCTTGTATCAATTGGACAAATATATAATTTTTGACAAATATTTGTGTACTGCTGTGTTGAAATAGAGATAAAAATTAGATGGATGTAGTGTGTGAATATTCTGTATGTTTTGGTGAATTATAAAATTATGAGAAAAATATATGTTATACCTAATACTTGTGAGTATATGTGTGATTTATTTGGTAATTTAATTTCATGTTTTGATTGATGAGAAAAATCGGTTTTGGATGATTGAAATTGGTTAAGGATGAGCAATATATTGATTAGTTAAAATAGTTGTAAATTGTAATATATTGATTTTGGTAAATTGAATTTTGACTTTATGGGTCAACTTAGAACTAATTGACTAAGTGGTTAGTCTTACTTGTGAAATTTTAAAAGTAATAGGAGTTAGACTTAGTCATAAAATTGCATGAAAAATGACTAAATGCACATTACTTGATTTTTGTTAAAGTTGCGACTAGGAACATAATGTAAACATTCTAAGTCTAACGAATTGGTCAAGAGTCATCAACCGGTCGTCGGTCAACATTTTGGTCAAAGGCCAACATTTTGGTCAACGGTCAACAAAACTCAATTTTTAGTCTTCGGTCATCGAGACTTGGACTTTTTAGTCAACGGTCAACAACTTGGACTTTTTGGTCAAAAGTCAAACGAAAAGTCAAACTTTGGTCAAAGTCAACAAAAAGTCAAACTTTGGTCAAACTTCAAATAAACAAGGGAATTGTTTGGATACTAAGGGTTCTAGGAATCGCTTAGCAAATACTTATATTGCTTGTGTGATTTAGGCACTAGAACAACATTGACTTAAGCAATTGACTTTCAATTTGAACCGCATTCGAGGTGAGTTTCACTACCCCACTTTTTACTTACTCATTTGGGGGGGGGGGGGGGGGGGAAGCATGCAACATACAAACTTTTTGGATAATTGTAGACTTTTTAATACCTCATGTGTACATTGTGAACTTATACTAAAGTCCCCCATGCACATTGGACCGTTAACGATTGTACATTGGCTCGGTAATGAAAGGTAGTACTACTGGGTTTGACAAACCCCATCGGGGCTCTCGGTTGAGGGAGTCGCCGGGCGTCTCATACTAGAAACACACTAGTCTTATATTAGACTCCGTGGGTGGCAACAAACTAACAAGTCAGCCCCGGTCACAATGGAACACACACTAATGTAACATGATTGCTAGCCTAATTAACTAGCGGTATTACTAATGCATACATTATCCGTACAATATCTATGCTTTACTACTTACACTGTTTACTAACTAAATGGTTTGATTGAAAAACTTGTTTTTAAACTCAAACTGTGAACTCACCAACCGTTGCGTTGACCCGTTTTAGCATGTCTTTCTCAGGTCGCTGATAGTGCAAGGATAGGAGTTGCATTCATGATCACCAATAGACATTGCATCATAAGTTGGAACCTTGTTATTTAATAATGTTATGGCTTGCGCATGTTTTGGGCGTTTTAGACTATTTGGTTTTTCTTAGGGATGTTTCCCGTTATGTTACGCTTCCGCATATTAATACATTAAGACATTAACTCTGAATGGTTTTCCCAAATATGGGACAATAAAGTTTATCTAAAATATTTAGACGTTGTTTGTTGTAACTAATGATTGAGATCCTGGTTTGTCACGCGCCTCGCGGTAAAACCCCGCATGTGGAAATTGAGGGTGTGACACCACTGTAGAGCAATTCCGTCAAGATGGAATGAAGCCAATTGAACTTGGTCTTCTGGAGCCACCTTTTGGAAATCAAAAAACTGGTCGGCTTGATACAGCCACCCTGTCGGATCCCCTCCGCTGTACCGGGAGAAATGGAGTTTGAGATAGGGCTTGGTGGGGTTAACCACAGAACCACCAGAGGATGATCCCGGTGACCGGCCGGAATTTTGTTCCCGTAGAGCCTGCATCGCAGCGGTAAGACTTTGCATTTCGGTTAGAATTCGCTCAAACATCGAGTCATGTTGAGCCAACCAGTCGCTAGTCTCTTGTTGAAACGCGACATTGGTTTTCTTTCGAGTATCCATAGAGATGGATCAACGTTGGCTCTGATACCACTGATGTGATTTCTTCACAAGAAAAAAGGAAAAGAAGACTTGATTTGGAGATAGAGTTAAACTTGAACAAACTTTTCTGCATAATTTCATTAAAGTGGAGATGACCAATATATAGCTTACAAACCAAGAAAATGGAAACACACGACTTACTGCCCACTAACAACTAACTACCTAAACATGGGACCTAAGATATGGAGAACATGGTAACTAACTAACTACCCATGATTGAAGCAAATAAGAAAATAATAAATAAAAATAGAAATAAGAAATAACATAGATAAATATGCAGAAAATATCGATGCCGACACGCCAACCGGTCACCCACTTGTCCCGGGTACGTAACATAAGGTAAAATTGTATCTTACTAAGACTATTTACCATGGTGTTTAAAATTGGCAACTGGTTGCCATATATATGGATGAGATTTTTTCTCCGAATATCTGTATCTGTACCTATATTCGTACGTGTCTATTGGGTACGGGTACCCAAATTTACTGATTTTAGGTACGAGTACTTTCGGGTACATGTACGGGTGTTACGGGTACTGGTACCCGTTTAGAATATGTAGGATCTTTTATAAAGTTTCCAACACTCATGACTTCATTTGCAAGCAGGATATTCAAAACCTAATATATATCAGTTGAATCAGTTCCTTCTCGATCTATATGTGTGTATTAATATATTATGTATTCATATATTTTTATTTCATCATTTCATGTACATATGTGTAATTGTGTATGTGTTAACTTTCTCTCTTATTTTCTATAGAAATAAAGGAAGCAATAAAAAAGGAAATAGGAAAATGGAAAAATGACCATCGAAGATTAAACGAATGTTAACTTTCTTTGCATGAGTTAATTTTGTTTAAACATTTTGATAAAAAAATTTTGGGAGATTTTGTATGTTTTTGAATTAATTACTTAATTATGAATAGATTTTATATTATGGTTCATTTCATTTTTAGTTTAAGTATTATGTTTTGGTTGTGTTATTTCGGTTTTGGTTGTGGTATTATAGATTACTGTTTGCCGGTGTTGTACAAAGTCTTGAGGGGATTTAAAAAAAATTACAAAGTGGTACCAAAGCGAGTATCGTACCTGAAAGTACCCGTACCCTTACCCGCACCATAAAATTGGATACGAGTACGTGTACGAGTATCCAAGTTTACTAATTTCAGGTACAGGTACTTCCTTCCGGGTACGTGTACGGGTACGACAACGATGCCGATCTTGCTCTAGCCATGCATGTATATGCCATATATATGTAAAGACAAAATATCTTTTTGTTTAAAAAAGGGCAATTTCATATATACCCTTACAAATATTGAAAATATCATATATAACCATGCAAAACTAAAAATATCAT
Source organism: Bidens hawaiensis (assembly GCF_021521415.1). Lineage (NCBI taxonomy): Eukaryota > Viridiplantae > Streptophyta > Magnoliopsida > Asterales > Asteraceae > Bidens > Bidens hawaiensis. The sequence goes on along the minus strand of NW_027499870.1, from coordinate 18,918 downwards.
GTATGCTCTTACAAAGTTATTAATATATCATATATACCCAATTCATTAAAAAATTAAAAAAAATGACCATATTACTCTAGTTTGATTAGGTGCAATTAAATGTTTAAAATGTAGACCATTTGATGCGATAAACCTTCTAATGATTTGTAATTTTGAGAAGTGACGAATGACGATTTGGTTGTCGTTAAATGTGAAAAACGTCGATTAAAATTAAAATAATAACATATGGTATAAACGCATAATGTAATGGAAATGGGTAGAATGGTTAATTCGTTAGAAAATGGGCATATACGAAAGTTAAATTGTTTGAAAAATAACGGTAAAATTGTCATTTATTAAACTATTATTAATGAATAGGGGTATATATGATACTTTAATTGTTTTATAAGGGTATATATGATATTTTAGTTACTTTGTAATGACATATATGATATTTTAAGTTTTACCTTAGTATATATGATATTTATAATGTTTATAAAAGTATATATGAAAATATTTCTAAAAAAATATTGAATATAAATGTGGTGAACGAACCCGGTTGCACCCAAGTTTGCAACCAACACTATAATATTATAATCTTTTCTTTTTTCTTTCTATTTATTTAAATGTTTCTTTGTTGTTATATTTTGTCTCCAATAATTTATTCATTGCTCAAAGGAAAATGTAAGAGAAAAGGTTAAATTCTATTGTTTTATATATAATGTAAATATCATAAATATAAATAATTTATAAGTTTAGAAATAACATTATTACTTTTAGTATTTCTAATACTTTTATATAATAAACAATAATCGTAATCATATTTAATTAATAAAACATTTTATTTAGGTGGGGTTGCGTTTAGTGAGTGAAATATTGAATATAAATTAGGTTATAAATCGAGATAAATTATTTTCTAATAAAATATTGGGGTTGAGTCGAATAACTTAAAGTTATGATAGTGAATAGTGTTATGTAAAACTTAGGCAATTAATAATATAATAATTCATTTTAAATCACCTATACACTCAAAAGAAAAGTCTTGTTTCACACTTGCAAAAGGGGCACCATATGGTACCCTATCACATCTTTCTTTCCCTACTAATTCATCTACTTACTCTTTAATTTCCAAAAACACATTCTAACACTCAGCTACACAAAGAAATGGGAAATTTCCATAGAAAGCTTTTTAACAATCTCCCCACAAACACCAAATACAAAGCCACCATGACGGAACAACCAGGTTCCGTCACTGTGGCCAAAGACGAATCTTTCCACGGTGGTGACGCCACTTATCCGCCTAAGGGGCAAATAATAACACCAAACTTAAAAGTATTCACTTATGCCGAGCTACGGAGTGCCACCAAGAATTTTCAGCCGAATTCCATCCTAGGAGAAGGCGGATTCGGGCAAGTATTCAAAGGGTGGGTGGATAGTGTGACTTACGCGCCATCGAAGGCTGGCGTTGGGATTCCTGTGGCCGTTAAGAAGTCAGATTCCAACAGCTTTCAAGGTCTTAAAGAATGGCAGGTTTGGTTTTAATGTCTTTTATAATCTTATCATGTTGTTTTCTCTTTAAGGGTCCACGGAGTGCCCATATTATTTTTCACGTAATAACTGCATGTCACAAGGTGGTATGCATGACGTTTGCATGACTAGCTAGGCTTATTGATAAATATAGAGTATTTTAGACTTATTTAGTTAATTATATATACATTTTTTCTTTTTTTAGCTGCATTTAGTTATTAAATAATGGGTTATGTTATGGAGAGTTGGTGGTTTCAGGCCGGCGAAATAAATTTCCTCAAAGATATATTCAATTCAAATAAAACTAAATCGTATGCTCTTCAACATGATGTGTTGTAGTATTTTACTTATAAAATATACATATAATTTTTAAAGAATATTGGATTAAAATAATTTCATCTTTAATGAGTTAGCCAATAATAATCTCACATAAATTATTTCCCTATAGCAGTCCCACATTTTTCATGTTTTTTGTTTTATGAGCCGCCGTTAAAAATAATTAAATGGGTTAGTTTTTTGCTGACGTGGCTTGATGAGTTGGCATTTAAAATCCTACATGACATTATTTTTTTCTTTCTAAGCATTTAAAAATCCTACTCACTTCACCTTAACTTTGCCGGACCTCCATCGACGAAAACCCAATGAAGTCACCAGAGGTTTTTCCGTCACTATTTTCAGCTCGGCCGGCAAGAAACAACGGCGGCGTACGACGGTTTTCGTCGTCGTTCTCCATCGCTTTCGACGCCTTCATCTTCTACTCCGGCGCCGTCGCTGCGTGCTTCTCGTCTGGACTTTGTTAACTTTTTCAAACCCTCAAACACCCACAACACCTCATTATGAAACACCTGCATCTGATCCTAAATCCTCGGTTTCCGTCACGGACAATGTTTGTGGCGGCGATTTTACCGTATGGTTGAAACAACACCATTCATTCAGGTCGGGTTTCGAAGAACGAGTGGTTATGATATCCGGATGTGGAATTAGGGCTCCAATCGATCATTTGGGGATTAAATGGGTGAGGGATTCCACGTAATTTGCCTAGAAAGGAAAAAAAATATCATGTAGGATTTTTAAATGCCAACTCATATAGCCACATCAGCAAAAAGTTAACCCCGTTAATTATTTTTAACGGTGGATCATAAAACAAAAAACATGGAAAAGGTGGGACTGTCAGAGGGAAATAATTCAGGTGGGATTATTATTGGCCAACTCATTAACGCCATGTTCTTGAGGTTTTTAACTAAGGAAAGAAAAGGAAAGGAGATAGAATGATAAGAAAGAGGATGGGAGGGAAGTAAATTTTTTTTAATTGGTTGTGTTCTTGAGTTGGAAGGAAATTAGAGGAAAAGAAATGATAACTATGTTCTTAAGTTGGATGGAGAAAAAAGGAAAATAACACTTTTACAATTTTACTCATCATCCTTAATAAGCAATCGTCTCCAAAACAAACACACATTTTAATAAGCAACCGTCTCCAAAAAATAACCAACTACTTTTAACAAGAAATGCAACCAAGTAGTTCCAAAAAAGTTCAACTCGGTTTCAAAAAAAAACATGTTTAATCAAAAGTTTCAAAAAAAAGTTTCAAATCTCATTCCCATGCTCCCATCATTTTACGTAACATATTCACCCGCTTGTTAAGAGAACAACCATATGGATGGTAATATTAAGGATGGTTTCAAACTTCGTTAACAAAAGTAAATAACAACTAATAAAAGTTAAATTCAAAAATAATTATGTCGCTAATAATCAAGTGCTAATAATCAAGTATCACGTTTCATGCGTAATCCGTAATCGTCAACCCTTTTAAAGTTTAAAGCCCCTACCACCGCAGTAACACATGTTGGACCCCTCAGCTGTCCTGCTGTTTTCAACCACATTCAATAATAATAATAATATAAAACCAATCAGTACAGCAATCACACCATCAACAAACACATCTTCATCTTCTTCTGAAACTCTTTGCAATGTCCAAACAGACCTACAAAGTATGCTTCTGTTTCCGTCGTCGGTTCCGTCTGGCCGCCACGGAAGCGCCGCCGCAGATCAAGGAGTTGTTCGACCAGTACCTGCAGATGAAGAAGCCACAGATGAAAAGGCCAATAGTGTTTTTTGATGGGTAATATTGTAATTAGATGTTTTCCTTAGTAATCGGCCCAAAAATGGGAGGATAACTTTTTATAAAAATACTCTTATTTAATCCCTCCTAACTTCTCATATTCATTTCCTTTCCATTCTTAAAAAAGCTCAAGAACACCCATGTTTTAATTATCCATGGTTTTCCTTTCCTTTCCCTCCTTAAAAAAAACTCAAGAACAGGACGTAAATGTGGGATTATTTTAATCCAATAATCCAATTTTTAATCTTAAATTGGTTAGCATGACAACCTTTTTATTTAAACGAGGTAAACGTTTTAACATAAACACAGGGTAGACTACGGGGACTTAAGTGTAGTCGATAGGAGGTCGGAATGTGCGTAAAATCCTGGTTGATATCTATTGAAATTTTGACACCACTCTGATGTTAAATTTTTTATGGGTCAGTCACTACATGAATACTAATTGTGTGGTTTTCCGAAAATTCTAATATATTTTGAAGATCGACAAGGGTTTCTAAAATAAAAATGAAAATACATGGTTTGTATTATATACAACAATTAACATCAGTGGGGGTAATGGTGCCAAAGACAAAATCTATGAACACTTTGTGTCTTTGTTGGTTTTGAAAAAAAGAAATATTGAGTTCAAGTACAATAGATAACAATGGTTAAGAAAAAAGTGTTGTTTAAAGAAAAAACCAACAATGAACGTATTAGCCATTAGGCCAAACGTAGTGGACAAAGGTTGGGGGCGAAATGGGACGAGGAAGGGCTAGAACACCCCCCCCCCCCTCCCCGATAATTGGGCGAAAAGGGGCAGGGTTTACTTGTCGCCGGTTGGAGAAGAAAATAATAATATTATAATAATATGACCGTTTGACAACGGTCAAATGTTAAAAAAAATAATAATTAATTTAAACAATATATATATATATATATATAAACATACACTTTCTTCTCCATTTTATATCCATTTCATACACAATTCATACTCAAATTCTTCAAAAAAATTTGCAAAATGAATCCTACAAACAACCCGAACCAACCGACACTCTTGGAACTCGCCGCTACCATGAAAGAAATCATCAAAAACAAAAAAAGTGGGTCGAAGAACTCAACGATGCCATGAGAGAAACCAACAAACAACATGAAAAGATTGCCCAAATGTTGGAATTGCAGGAAATGAGTGAAGAATACGAATCCCTCAAAGCGGCTGGGTTACACGAAGAGACCGCATTATTGCAATGACAACGAATTGAAAAAATGCGCGAATATTATGGATATTAGTATTTTATTTAGTTATGTTTTTTTAATATTTTTAGTTATGTATTTTTTTTTAATTTTAATGCATTATTAGTTATGTTTTTTATTTTTTTGTATTTCTTTTAATGTTAATGCATTTTTATTTAATTATTTAAATAAATTGGTTTTTATTTGTTTAGTTTAGTTATAAAAAGAAAATAATAAAAATATATACTGTGGGCCCAACTTGTAGCCCCTACACCATTACACCCCAAAAACAAATTTTCATCCCTTACTGACTGAGCGTCACGTGTCACAATTCACCCCCATTTGTAGCCCCTCCACTACACATAGCCTTAGGTGGACAAGTTGAAAGACCGTACAGTCACGAAAGTCGATAGGTGTGTTGGTAAGTCAAGCAACTAATTAATGCAATGTGTTTGTAGAAGTAATATATATATTTTTTTTAACAACCAAATTATAATTTACAACCATTTTAAATGAAAATCGAACTCCCAACTTTCATTTTAAAAGTCTATTATCTTTGCCATCACATTCAATGATGTGTGTTGTAAAAGTAATATTCAAGAAGGATAAAAGAAAGTATATATATATTTATATAGTTGTGAAAATATAAAAGTACAAAAAGTAAAGGTAGGTATACTTAAAACTTAGATAAAATATTGCTGATGATACATGAATAAAACAGAGGCATGAAATAATTTAACTTATTGTTGTTAAGGCAACACTATCGTATGAATATATAAAAGCCAAATATAACTATTACCTTATATTAGGGAGGAAAAATATAACTATGCTATTTTGGATCCATCTTCCTTTCCATGTCTAAAATGGGAGCCCTTTCAAAGTCAAAATAAAATAAAAAATATGTTCAGTTTGAAAATATTGCATGCATATTCTACTTCAAAAAACCCACAATTTTGATTTAAAGTTTAGGTGCCTAATTTCCATCCTTTTCTTAATGTTCAATGTTCATAAATATTAAGTGTTTGAATATAACATTATTTTTTTAATTATTTAATTATGATGTGTGTGACAGGCAGAAGTAGAGTTCTTGGGGAAATTTAGCCACCCAAATCTTGTTAAACTTTTGGGATATTGTTGGGAAGATAAGGGGTATCTTCTGGTCTATGAATATATGCAAAATGGAAGCTTAGAAAACCATCTCTTTAAAAGTGGGTATTATTTCATTGCACTAAATTATATAGTTGTATCTCTTCTTTACATTTGATCTTTTATTAATTCCATACACTTATTTTTGCATACTACTTCTGTTAACTTTAAAGGAGTTATTTATGTATTATTTAGATGCCGTATTTACAGAAGGAACAAAACCGCTTTCATGGGAGACAAGGATCAAAATTGCTATGGGAGCAGCTCAAGGACTTGCTTTCTTGCACAACACAGAAAGAAAAGTTATTTATAGAGATTTTAAATCCTCAAATATCTTATTAGATGGTGTAAGTTATTGAAACCAGCATGTAATACATTGATCCCTTCAATATAAATTAGTTGTATGTACGTAGGGTGTAAAACATAATCATATGTTGTAGGAGAGAGAAAAATAGGAAACGATTAATTCTAGGAAACGATTAAGAATTGTTTTAGGTATCCCACTTAAATAATAGATACAATGAACATGAGTCTATGCACTTCTCAAATGAGTCTATGCACTTCTCAAAGTGCTCTATTAAAAGTTGCTATTTATAGAACTTTATATATATTGTGAGGGATTGGAACTGAAACATCTTATTTTTTATGCAAATTTTGTGGCAGGAGTTTAACGTGAAGCTCTCAGATTTTGGATTGGCAAAGTTAGGTCCAATTAATGGAGAGTCTTACGTGTCAACAATCGCAATGGGCACCTACGGCTATGCAGCTCCCGAGTATATGATTAGTGGTTAGTCACCCGTCACATTTTGTAATTATATTTGATATATTATAAGTGTAAACCGTGTGCGTGGGTAAAGTTAGGTTGAGGTTGACTTGACGTACACGAACATGATTCATATACATATATTTAAGTCAGATAAACCAAACGAACGCAATGACACTTACAAATCATATTAACATAAACGTGTCAAACGAGTTGAGAGGTTATGTAAATATGTTGTAAATATTAAACATCATCATATTTATCTGATCTGTTTTGACTTGTCCATATTTAACTACTACTGAAAATTTTAGTATTCGTCACCAATAGCATAATTTAACTTGGACTTTTAGTGATTGTGTGGAGAAGAAGGATCGAAAGAGATTGAGGTGGTGTGTCTGATCGGCCCCGTTTATCATATTAAGTCACACCAACATCTCAACCACCCATTAAATATTATAATTAATTAAATTGACCACTTTATATTTTATTTTTTTCTTTCTAAAGTCATTATAGTATTTTGATTCAAAAGTCAATATTTTATTATTATTTTTTCTTTTTGAAGAAAAGTTACAAATTATTCTTCTTTCAATTTACCTAATATGAATTGGTTAATAGATCTCAAAATTTAACATAGGTGATTATTGTACAAAATAGGTAGCCACTTAATTCATTCATGATTAACAAAGTATTACGATGACAGGTCATTTATATGTAAAGAGCGATGTCTATGGCTTTGGGGTGGTAATGCTAGAGATGATCACAGGGCTACGTGTGATCGATCCTAACCGACCTTCCTCTCAACAGAACCTGGTGGACTGGGCTCGTCCTTCGCTAACCGACATTAAGAAACTGAAAAGAATCATGGACCCACGGTTGGAACATGTTTATCCATCACAAGGTGTGATCAAGGCAGGAGAACTCATTATAAAGTGTCTTGATTCGAACCCAAATCATCGGCCTTCAATGGAGAAAGTGGTGGCCAGTTTAGATGAGATCAATGCAATCAGAATGAAACTGAGGCGGTCAAACATCAACAATAGACAAACAATGAGCCCGCACCATGAACAAAGATATGGTGATCATGGCCATGAGAATCGCCATTGGTCTCACCTCCATGCAAAGCAACGAGGAGGGGCTCGGTACGATAGATCAACAACCACATTGTATAAATAGAAGGAATTCATTAATTAAGTTACCAAAGTTGTGATTCAAAACTCAAGAGTCAAAAACATACATATTTAGTAGTCAATGATTCATTCAACTAAATGTTTTGGTGACATATGCCTTTTTTTTTCAAATCATGAAATCTTATTGGATTAGGTACTACTTAAATACTTTTGGTAATATTGTAGGTTTTATATATCAACTAACTGTATAAACCAATAATGTTCGATGATTTGCATTTACAATCATATAGTACATATACTACTATTCCCAAACTAACATGCAACCTATAATGGAATGGGAATAATCAATAATTAATTACATTTGAATACAAATATTATTTCTAAATATATTGTTAACTAAGACACCCCCTCAGTCTTAGTGGTAGGTCCACGAATGCAAAGTCTGGACTTGAATATGGAGAAAATAGGTCGTGGTAGTCCTTTTGTAAAAATATCGGCATATTGGCAGTCTGCCGGAATATGGAGTACTCGAATATCGCCAACCAAACTTTATCCTAAACGAAATGAATGTCAATTTCAACGTGCTTCGTGCGTTGATGTTGGACCGGATTTTTCAGAGAGGTACACGGCGGATAAGTTGTCACAATACACGACTGTGGCTTGACGAGTAGGAATAGAAAGTTAAAGTATTAGGTTCCTCAACCAACTCGTTTCGGCGACCGTGTTTGCAACTCCACTATATTCTGCATCAGCAGTAGATCTTGAGATGGTGGCTTGACGTTTTGATGACCATGAGACTAGATTAGTGCCCAAAAAAATACAATAACATGAGGTGGAGCGTCGAGAATCAGGAGAACCGCCCTAGTCCGCATCATAGTATCCGGTGAGAGACGTGGACCGAGAAGGGCCGATATGTAACCCGTGGAATGCGGTACCTCGTAAGTAATGTAAGACTCATTTAAGAAAGTGTAAGTGAGGTTCCCGGGGGTGATGCATGAAAAGGCATTTGTAAGGCCAATATTTGTGACTTGCGATATCAAATTACGAAACCCGTTATATATTAATGGTCAAGTTAATAATTAAATGTAACATCCTGAATTTAATAATAATAAATAAAAGGAGTAATGTTTCTAAGTGTGTGTTAATATTTAATTTAGATTAAATATAATAAAGTGTACGGACTTGGATAATTAAGATGGAATAAAGGATGGGATGAGCCTTAGGTCCATGGGCTTAAGAGAGTATAAATACTCCCTCAAACCTCCCTAAAACCCTCATTTCTCTCCATCTTATTCTTTACACACTCAAACACACACACACACACTCCCTCATTCACGGTCATAAGCCAAGGAAGAGATTCGAGACCCAAACCAAGCTACATATTGATAGATCTTGGATATTTGAGCAAGATTCAAGACTATTGTGTAACATCTGGCAAAATTTATCACTAATGTAATCATTATTACCATTTTAATAACATCTTTTTAATAAAATATCTCTTTATTAAAGTTCTATATCTTGTGAAGTCAACAAAAAGTCCAAATTTCGGCACGAAACGAGAAAAACGTGCAAAAACCTCGGGCAGCGAGCCAGAAAGTAAATAAATCATTAGATGGATTAAATCATCCCAAAAATTTAAAATATATATGAAAACATGTGAGACAACATAAAAGTATAATTTAGGAAGGCTCAAATCATGAAAATTGGAAAATAAAGTAACACGAGCCAGTACAGGACCCGGAAAGGACCCTAGTGGTTTTTATGGTCCACGCTGTCAGGAATTTGATTTCGTTCAAAGTCTGACAAAAATTATTGTAAACGGGATTCGTTTGGATATTTAAATTACGCAATACGTTAAACGATTAATCGAAAATACCTAGTTATTAATAAAAAATACCCCTCACATACCCCCCACCCCCTAGCCCCCCCCCCCCCCCTGCGGAAAACTCAACACCCCAAGTGTACCAATCACCTTCTTCCAACTCCCCACACTAATTATTCATGTTTCTAGAAGAAGATGTGTTGTAAGCTACCCAAAGCTTCCACCAATCACCCTAGATGTCTGTAAGGCCCCGTTACCGGTAGCCCTACTTTCGTGTTGGATTTACTCATAAACACAGTTCTAAATATCAGAGTTAATTAAAACATTTACGCGGAATATAAAACCTTTATAAAACATTACATAATTCATAACTTGTCTCAAAACATCCTTTGTCTTTCAACATTAAAGCATTAAAATTAAAACATCATAAGTCTTCAGATGCCAGACTCTTATTCATTGCCACGTGTCTCCTCAAGCGAGCTGCCTCATCCTACTCACCTGCGTGCATACTAAAAGTCAGCTACGCTGAGTGAGTTCTAGTTAATCATACAATATACAATACACATAAACTTATATTCTTTCATTCATACTTTCATACTTTCATTCTTTCTTTTGTATTAACTTACCTTCATATCTTACGTTATAAAGAGCCTTACGCCCTACATTCCTCGAGTATTATTAGGGCTCGGTACCCTCCTTCCTCGAGTATTATTAGGGCTCGGTACCCTCCTTCCTCGAGTATTATTAGGGCTCGGTACCCTCTTTCCACGAGTATTATTAGGGCTCGGTTTCCCTCTTTCCACGAGTATTATTAGGGCTCGGTTTCCCTCTTTCCACGAGTATTATTAGGGCTCGGTTTCCCTTTTCGTAACCATACAACCATCCTTTCCTTCTTTTATTAACTTTATCACATTCATACACATAAGCATACATATCATACTTACCTTATACTTAGCGTTACAACTTGACAGTACATGCAATATCCGAAGATCGTTCACGTACCATCAAGCAATCATTCATACATATCACATCATTCCCATAAGGCATACACTTATCTCTTAGGATAAGCGTATTAACAAACATATCGAGTATGCACACAGCCCCGAAAACATAACACATAAATGCGGCTAGAAACTCACCTGAACACGGTTACGTTCACCGTTAATCGTAATCCCTTTCTTCAGTTGTGCACGGCTGACTGTATAACAAGTATACGTATCAATTAACTATCACTTCTCATAATGTATTTCTATCTTTATATGACCCACAACGAACGGGGGTCCGGGGGCAGCGCCCCTGGCAGCAGGGTCTAGGGGCGGCAGCCCCTAGCAGGGTCCAAGGGGCAGAGCCCCTGGCTGGGGTCGAGCTGCCAGGTCAGCTTGGAAAAATTTTATTTCCATTAACTGTCTTAACACATTTTTCATTAGGTTTTTAATTTATTTTCTAATCGAACTTGGCTTTAGGCGAAGTTAAACCTTAGGCGAACTTAGCTTTAGGCGAAGTTAAACCTTAGGCGAACTTAGCTTTAGGCGAAGTTAAACCTTAGGCGAACTTAGCTTTAGGCGAAGTTGTCATCAGGCGAACTTAGCTTTAGGCGAAGTTAAGCCTCAGGCGAACTTAGCTCTAGGCGAAGTTGTCATCAGGCGAACTTAGCTTTAGGCGAAGTTGCCATCAGGCGAACTTAGCTTCAGGCGAAGTTGCCATCGGGCGAACTTAGCTTGCAGGCGAAGTTCATCAGGCGAACTTGGCTTGCAGGCGAAGTTCATCGCTTTGAAGGCGAAGTTGCCCAGATGAAGGCGAAGTTGCCCAGATAACCGCAGTTTCGGTTTCTGTCCAACATTTCGAGCGATTTTAACACCCTTGTTACGGTTCAACATCACCCACTACGCTTCCCGACCATTTTCGGTCGTTTATACACTAAAAGCTCGGATCTTTAAACTTCAAAGATCAAGAATCATACCTTTTTGAGCTTGTTTGGGTCTTGTTTAATTGCTTAATCACAACTAGTCTCTCTCTCTCACACTCTCAGATCTCGCCTCTCTCTTCCGGCCGCCAGCGGTTGAGGTGTGTGGTGTGCGTGTTTTGGAAGTGTTAGAGAGTATGGTAAAAAATGAGATATTGGGATTTTGGGGGTATTTATATCCCTGAAATCCCATTCTCATTTAACCCATCTCAATTAATCCAAGTCCAAGACCCGCTCCTTACCCGATATTAATTAATTACGCGAAATCACTAAACATAACTTCCTTTATTCATCATTAAAATTTTAGGATGTTACAATGTCCAACTCAACACTCTACCCATCTTTCTCCCTCTCCCTTAAATAAACTCAGCCGAAACACCCTCTAAACACACACACAAACACAATTTCAAATATTATACACACACAAACACATAATCAAGAAACATGAAAAACTAAATCAAGGAGTAAGAAAAATAAAGCACCAAGGAGAGATTAAGCTAGGAAGCACATACACACTCTTAACATCTCTAATCTCACCTTTCAAAACCCTCAAGAACAAGTAAGTATGTTATAATTGATTATTAGATATAAATGTATAAGGTTTGATATTTTTGAGCTTGTTTGAAAGATTGAAAGTTTGATAATATGAATGAGTATGTGTGTATGTGTGAGCCATGGATGTGTGTATCTGTGTGAAAGGGAGAATCAAAAATCATTACACATGCATACATACATCCTAGAGATCCCACGTTGATTGATAGATTGGATATTAGGTATTGTTAATTTCTTGAACATTTGAGATAAACTTGAAAGGAACTTGATTTTAGGGTTTGTTATTAGAATGAAGTTTGGATTTATTGTTGTTCTTTAACTTGATAGTATGAACATAGATTGTTAAAGATTTTTGATAGAAATAAACAAAATAAGAATATGTTCATAATTGTGAAATTTGGGGATTTTTGGTCGTGGATTAATTAAGAGGTTTTGAATGGATTTTTGAATCAAAAGGTGTTGTGGTATAAATTAACTAAAAGTAAGATAGGTTGTAAGCTAGAAATAATAGTTAGAACTTGAAAATTGTTAAAGTTACTAAATAGGGAAACTTTAATCTAAGAAAAGATGAAAATTGGATTTTTATGTGAATACTTGTAATGAATATAATCAATAGGTGATTAATAACGACTTAAACTAAGATAGGGTGGATGATTAGAAACTTGGATTAGTTAACACGTTGTTCAAATAAACAACTTACTAAAGGTAGAAACTTTGTTGAATGATGAATTGAAAGAATAAAATGGAAATAGAACACCTAGGATGTATGAAACCCTATCAAACTAATTGAATGAATTAACCTAGGATTATACTTAATCAAAGTGGAAGATATAAATCAATTAGAACTATCAAATATTAAAAGTTACTAAAAGAGGAAACTTTATTAGAACAACACTTAGAGAATTTATAAAAATCCACGATCCTTTGATTTGAAAGATTGATAAAGATGAGAATAATATAAAAGTGATTAGTTATAAATAATAGAATAATCTAAAAGCTAAAACATGATGTTGTTGAAAAAGACAATACTTGGATCATGAAAATTTAGATTCTTCTAAAAGAGAATAAGAACCTTTACTTAAAAGTAATGTTTTGGATTATTATGAACTATTAAAATAGGTTAAAGATCTGGATATTTTATGGTATTTAATAATATTTGCACATACAAAAATAACAAGCTTAATTAGTAACATTGTTAACAAAACCGAGAATATGAACTAGGAACCTAAAACTCGATTAAACGTATCTTATGGACTTATATGGCCAAAACTGCAGTTTATGGTGAATTATGTGTCATTATATGTGTGTTTAGTTCATAAGATGATTAGTATAGACTTGTGCCATTCAATTGACTTGTCGGTAAACGGTCGAAAAATCAGTTTTTTGAACGAAACCGACACAACTATTAGGGACTGTTTTAGAACAGCCCCTAAAGTGGTAAAATACTCATGTATAACATAAGTTAATACATGAGAAAAGGACAAGATGATAAAACTTAGTCCTAAACAGTTCGTGTCGCGAAAACCAACACGAAAACGTTAAAAAGTTGCTATTTTAAGAAAATATTAACAAAAATGAAAATAATATATTTTCATAAGTTAACTTGTAAAACTTGATTAATATAATGTAACAAGCATTTTACATGAATTGTAAGTTACATTTTAAACGAAAAACCGAAACGGTTCATTTTAAACATAAAACCGACGAAACCGACAAGACTTATGAAAAATAAAAGATTAATATTTTCTTAAAACTTTCCAGCGACTAAAACTTAAAATTTTTATATATTTTAATTTTTTATTAATTAATTAGATAATAGTTAACAGAAAACCGAACTATGTGTACTCGCTTATGTGTTTATGTGCTTATATGAACACTAGATTAGGGGTAATAAACTAAAAAGAGGTTTTATATAAAAACTAACACCAAGTTTTTATTAAAAAAAACGTGTACGAATATAGGGCACGAGATTTTTGGAACGAAAAGCCACAAACAGTAAGTTTCTCTATCGAACCCCCCCCCCCCCCCTTGTTTTTAACTGGACTTGTTTTCAAATCGATATTTAATTGTGTTTTGGGGGAAAACATATTCTTCATTACATACGGATTTCATTTATATTGTAAAGGCATTTTATTTTACAAACTATGTCTAATGCGCGATGAGTCTAGTTGGCTAAATAAATGTTAACCAAATTAGTAAGGGCACACAAATATGGGTAGATCTATCGGGGTGATGCCCCCCCCCCCCCCACTTCCAATCGCGTTGGGTTAAAAGTGGGTATATTTTGAGCATGGTATGTATCAAGTTATCAACTATGATAGTCATGCGTAATGTTGTACTCTTAGCTAGTCTACAACAGAAGAATTTGTTTAAAGAGTAAAATGCTTATTGTTTTTGGTGATGTAATGACGGTAGATCATTACACACGGTTGGTGTTATAATGGTGGTAAGCCATTATACATAGATATTATGGATATAAATCGGGGTGTAGTGACGATTACACACGAATTGATATCGGATATAATGACGGAAGTTCATCATATGGATGTTGTTTTTGATTCATATATATATATATATATATATGGACTATTTTTGATATAAAGGGAAACTTACCAACACGTTGTGTTGATCGATATTTTAATATGCGTTTCAGGTAAGTAAGGATTTCGAGGAGGCATGGAAAGGAGGGCATGTCGTGTTTGGATAAAGTTGGAATGATGTAAACCTTGCAATAGCACGTGTAAGAAACTCTGATATTGTATTATATATTTTCTTTAATAAAAGATAAGCTTTTATTATAAATTGTCTATTGTTATTGGCTATCGGCATCTATCATAACCCGAACGACTTAAGTTAAGTCTTCCGCTGTGTTAAGTTAAGATTTTCGGGGTGTGACAGAAGTTGGTATTAGAGCCAATAATTATAGAGAATTAGAAAAATATAAAGTTTTCTAAACTATAACCGTATGTTCAAACACACGCTCCATTCCCGCCTCTCGAAACGAAAAGGTAGCAATATATATGTTAATAATTGATTATTACTAACTTGAATTGATATATGTTCTTTTCAGATGACTACATCACTAGTGATTGTGACCGATTCCTACTCCAGCAGTGACTGCACACCATTATCACTGATCGAGTTCCGTCCGGTGGTTGCATCTGAGCACCCTGGTTCTAGTTCGGGAGCTGCACCTCTCCAGGTGTATTCCCGAAAGAGAACCGGAGCTACCCGTGATGCATCTGCCTCCACTACTGTGACCCCATTGACTGTGATCCCACCTCCACCACCGCATCCCTCACCGGAGCCTGTGGTAGAGGAAGGTCCCACTGATCACGAGCTGATCATGATTATCCTAGGCAAGGTTGTGGCTTATGAGAATATCGTCCGCAATCTCGTAAACCATGTTCTTTCCATTGAACATAAACAAGGCACTGAAGACCACTCGCACAACGCTCTATGCCAGTATGTGTTTGATATGAAGAATCAGGGGCTGAATACGGAGGCTAGGGTGGGAGAGTTAGATATGAAGAATGGGGTTATGGAGCCCTGTGTATGTTACTTCATGAGATTGCATTAGATCGAGCTCACAAGTAGTGTTGGTATTTTGGGTAGTATGTTGTGTAACTTAACTGTTAAACTTATAGTCTTTTGGGTATTATCTTGTAGGTACTTATGAACTATGGTTGGTGATTGAAGATGTAGTATGTATTACACCTACTTTTGTAGGTTTTTGGTAATTGTATAACCCCCCCCCCACACACACACACACAAACACACTCTTTGATGATTATATATATATATGTGTTATGGATGATGCTATTTAATCTCTTAAAAGTTTAGAAAATATTTCTTTTTCCAAAACTAACAAAATTATATTTTTTTTCCTAAAAGAAAATATGGCACCTAAAATAAGACGATCAACTATCAATCAAGCGTCTGGATTACCATCCTCTCAAGACGAGTTAGCTCAATTAATCGCTCAAAGTCTGACAAAAATTATTGAAAACGGGATTCGTTTGGATATTTAAATTACGCAATACATTAAATGATTAATCGAAAATACCTAGTTATTAATCAAAAACCCCTTACATACCCCCCTAGGCCGGCTCCCCCCCCCCCCCCCCCCCCGCGGACAACTCAACACCCCAAGTGTACCAATAACCTTCTTCCAACTCCCCACACTAACCATTCATGTTTCTAGAAGAAAATGTGTTGTAAGTTACCCAAAGATTCCACCAATCACCCTATATGTCCAACTCAACACTCTACCCATATCTCTCCCTCTCCCTTAAATAAACTCAGCCGAAACACCCTCTAAACACACACACAAACACAAATTCAAATATTATTCACACACAAACACATAATAAAGAAACATGAAGATCTAAATCAAGGAGTAAGAAAAATAAAGCACCAAGGAGAGATTAAGCTAGGAAGCACATACACACACTCTTAACATCTCTAATATCACCTTTCAAAACCCTCAAGAACAAGTAAGTATGTTATAATTGATTATTAGATATAAATGTATAAGGTTTAATATTCTTGAGCTTGTTTGAAAGATTGAAAGTTTGATAATGTGAATGAATATGTGTGTATGTTGTAACATCCTACTTTTGATAATAATAAATAAATAAAATTTTGTTTATTCAATAAAGTGTCGTGTGTCGGTTTAGATAAATAAACTATAAGATGATGGGCTTGGACTTTAAAAGATGCAATAGGAGATGGAATGGGCCTTAGGTCCATGGGCTTAAGGGAATATAAATACCCCTTAAACCCTAAACCTTTCCATCTTTATCCATCTCTACACCATAGACTACACCATCAAAAACACAGACAAACACTATCACAGATCCCGAGACAAGATCCGAAGGTGAAAACCCGAGCTTGTTGGTGTTGGAACATCGTAACGAGCCAAACCTACATCAATACTAGATCGAGTCCGTTGATCGACTCGTTTAAGGTACGTTTATATCGGGAACTTGTTCGTTTAGATCCGGATTACGTCTAGAAATCATAGATCTGTTTTAGTATGTTGAAACCAATACAAAACAACAAATCCTACTGAAATCCGTTAACGTTTGATAGATTAATTGTTAACCTAAAAGACCCGTAATATAGATGCATCAATCGCACCCATTAGAACGTAATATTTAGATGTTTGGGTGAGCCGTGGATGTGTGTATATGTGTGAAAGGGAGAATCAAAACTCATTACACATGCATACATACATCCTAGAGATCCAACATTGATTGATAGATTGGATATTAGGTATTGTTAATTTCTTGAACATTTGAGATAAACTTGAAAGGAACTTGATTTTAGGGTTTGCTATTAGAATGAAGTTTGGATTGATTGTTGTTCTTTAACTTGTTAGTATGAACATAGAGTGTTAAAGATTGTTGATAGAAGTAAACAAAATAAGAATGTGTTCATAATTGTGAAATTTGGGGATTTTTGGTCTTGGATTAATTAAGAGGTTTTGAATGGATTTTTGAATCAAAAGGTGTTGTGGGATAACTTAATTGAAAGTAAGATAGGTTGTATTCTAGAAATAATAGTTGGAACTTGAAAATTGTTAAAGTTACTACGTAGGGAAACTTTAATCTAAGAAAAGATGAAAATTGGATTTTTATGTGAATACTTGTAATGAATATAATCAATAGGTGATTAATAACGACTTAAACAAAAATAGGGTGGATGATTATAAACTTGTATTAGTTAACACATTGTTAAAATAAACAACTTACTAAAGGTAGAAACTTTGTTGAATGATGAATTGAAAGAATAAAATGTATATAGAACACCTAGGATGTATGAAACCCTATCAAACTAATTGAATGAATTTAACCTAGAATTGTACTTAATCAAAGTGGAAGGATTAAATCAATTAGAACTATCAAATATTAAAAGTTACTAAAATTAATGGCCATTTTCGTCCCTGTTGTTTGCTACCTTCGCCACTTCAGTCCAAAATTTGTATTTTTGTCAATTTAGTCCTCGTAGTTTTAAATATTAGCCAATTACGTCCTATCCGTCTAACGGCATCCAACTATGCCGTTAGTTTAATGGTATTTTTGTCTTTCTCCTTTTTATTTTGAGTTATTGGTCATTTTGGTCCCTGTGGTTTGATACTTTTGCCAATTCAGTCCAAAGTTTGAAAGTTTGTCAATTTAAGTCAGTTTTTTTTCTATAACCCTAGAGAGCATTATCCAACCCCAAAACAAGTCTGCATTTACTCTGTCGACAACAATAATCATACCCCCTCCTCTCGTATTTAGTTTCTATATGGTTCCTAAACTCTCCCCCATGGTGGAATTCAATAGTAAAGTGGTCAAAGGATTCTGTGAAACCGAATTGTACGAAAAAAACTAAAAATCGTTTCTTTGATGAATGCATAATATTTAGGGTTTAGAGATTAACATATCATAACGAAAATCTGGCTCGTAATCAACTATTATACATTAATCAACAAAACAATTTTTAGTTTTTTCTGTATAATTCGGTTTCAGTGAATTACCTTGACCACTTTACCATTAAATTCCACCATGGAAAAGATTTTAGGAAATGTCTAAAAACTAAATATAAGGGGGGGTATGAATACTGTTGTCAACAGAGTAAATGCATACCAGTATTTGAGGTTGCTCGATGGTTTTGGGCTTGAATTATGCTCTTTAGGGTTATAAACAAAAAACATAAAAAATA
>NW_027499869.1:0-85053 GCF_021521415.1 Bidens hawaiensis | reverse complement strand
GATTTCCATGATTTTATATAATAATAAATAAGATAGCAAACTGTGTCAAGTGAAATAAGCAATTTAACCATAGCATATAAACAAATCAATCAAACCATAAAGAAAGACTAAATCGATGCCATGCGAATGGGCATTGGTTACCATATATGAGGTGTCGGTGAAACCATTGTCAATGCGTCGGACGCCGGCCACTACGACGGTCGTGTGATCATACTAGACTGAGATTATGTTGGACCTCTCCGAATGTGATTCACATAAAGCATATAAGCACATAACAAGTAAGATATAAATTGTTAAACACAAGCGACAACAGTTGCAAGTTGAGTAATATATAGTAGTAAAATAAATAGAACGCATATGTCCACAAAACGGTTAAAATAAGTTAAAAGGGGGAGTGAGATACTCACCTGATCGGATGAACGAAATTTAAGTGATGATGAGAAAAGTAAACCCTTCCGGATATACCGTCAATGATTCCTAGTTAAATAATATAAATATGAATTAATTATAAATGGTATAAACGTACTTTAATGAATTAAGATTTCGATGTGAGTAGAATTATGTTTGGGATTTATAATATTATAGATTCAAACGACTTGTTTCTGTAGTGTTTATTATTGCAAGGATTAACATTATTGTCTATCATACTTATAAAAATCATTATTTTTATTATTTATAACTTGACACTTGACTACTTGATATGATGAATATAAAATCAAATTTATAAAGTAATACTTATAATAACTAATTTTAATGTAAAATATACTTATAGTTATTCGAATAAATAAAAACAAAAATATTTAAATATTTAAATAAAATAATCAATATAAATATAATATGTAGTAAGATGTAAATAAAATATTTTGTATAAGCATTTTAAGGAAAACCTATTTAATACATTCATTGTATAATATATATTATATAATATATATATACACACACACTTTCATCCTATGTAATTACTGTCATTCTATCTCAAATATTATTAGGGTCTGATCCCTCTGTCCTTGTCTATCTCAGATATTACTAGGGTCTGATCCCTTTTTCATTTGTCTATCTCAGATATTCTTAGGGGCTGATCCATTTCTTGTCTATCTCAAATATTATTAGAGTCTGATCCCTATTTACTTCTCTATCTCAGATATTATCAGGGTCTGATCCCTTTCTTCTCTATCTTAGATATTATTAGGGTCTGATCCCTTACTTCTTCATCTTCGCACATACTATCTTTACATACCCGTAACATACATATACTTTCTTTAATCATTTTACACATACTCATATGTTGTACATATATCTACCATACACATTCATTTTTTCATATACATATCTCCCTTATCAATACGTGCAATATCCGAAGATCGTTCACGTACTAACAAGCTTTCCTTCACATTCATAACATAATAAACTATCACATAAATCATACATGGCACACACTTACCATTTAAAGTAAGTGTATTAACTATCACATCGAGTATGCACACAGCCCCGAAAACATAACAAGGAATGGGGCTATAAACTCACCTGAATCCTGTTTCTTTCTCCGTTAATAGTTAACCTTTCTTTAGTTGAGCTCTACTAACTGTATATAAGTTTACACGTATCAATACTCGTATGATCTAGTCTAGTGGTCTAGTATTAGCTCACTTTTACTTAGCATTTTTTATGGTTTTCCTTTATTTAACTTTCTTGTATTATATCTTTTAAGTCCATATAATGCATACCATCACGTGTGTACACATATATGTCTACATATTCAGGTCGCCAGGTATCCGAGTCACAATATAAGCGAACTTAGATATAAGCGAACTTAGATATAAGCGAACTTAGATTAAGGCAAACTTTGGATATAAGAGAACATGGTAGCATGGAAACTTGAATGAGGAGAACATAACAATCAGCGATCTTATATGGCGAAGTTAACAGAAGCGAACTTACGCAACGAACTTATACGGCGAACATGATTGGCGAACATGCTTGCAAGCGAACTTGTCGCAGCGAACTACTGCTGTCCAGGTTCTTTTATCAACCAAAATGCACGTTTTAATTATCTTAATCCACTTACTATGGTTCGGCCGTAACCACAAGCATTCCCTTGACAGTTTGTGGTCCAAACTTGACCCGAACGAACGTAAAGCTTGGATCTTTTAAGCTAAAATGTTTCAACTAGATCTAGGGTTCATTTTAGACGAGTCGTTCATGGTTGTAAGTTCGTTAGGTTCGTTCTTTGACATCAAGTTTACTACTTTACGTTTCGTTTATACCCGATCTATTCTCGTTTTAAGTTTCAAGGCAAAAAAGTTTATAAAAATGTAAACTTTAAGATAAAAAAAACATACCTTTCCGGGTTCGTTTGGTCTCGGTTAGTTTGGTTATGAACTCTAGATCTTGTGTATATCTTGTATATGGAAGATCTATTAATAATCACGCTCGTACGATCTCGTTCTTCCCTTTCTTCTCTCGGGCGTGATTATCAAAGAGGTGTGTGTGTGTTTTTGAGTGTGTAGGCAAATATGGAAAAGATAGAATGAGGATTTTAGGGTTTTAGGGTGGTTTAAAGGGATATTTATATCCCTTAAAGCCCTTGGAGCTAAGGCTCATTACCCTTTAATCCACTATAATTAATCCAAGTCCATGATCTTTTCTTTGTTAATGCTAATTAATTATTTATGCCCATTAACTAAACGCGACTTTATTTTATTAAATATGAAAATTTTAGGATGTTACACATAAACACGAACTTTTATCTATTGTTCAAACTCAGTTTTAAACATTAACTTTGCATTCATAGAAACCTGAAACCGAGGGAAGACATATTTTCTCATATTGATTTTAAACTTGTTAAATTGTTTTTAGTTTTTATTGTTAAATCAAACAAAAACGACCAAATCATTGAATTTATTTTCTGCACCTATATTAATATAGATAAATTACATAGCTACTTAGTTACGCATTTTCCACAAACTCCCTGTGTTCGATACCCGCTTATCGATATCTAATTAGTTATAATCGGTTTATTTTTGAGTGAGTCTTCTACCTCACGTCATATACTAATGGTAACTAAGTAATCTCGAAGGCTGCGGTGTTTGCTGAGCGGTTAAGAGTAGAGCTTAAGTTTGTAATTGTCCTTTTATGTTTTTTTAACTTGATTATTCCTAAGCCACGATGGGCCGAGGCCTAAGTTACGTCTCGAGGGGTAATTAAGTAAATAAAATATTTTATGCGTCAGCTTATTCACTAGCATGTGTTGCTGGCGTATTTTCAAACTGTTTTTACAGGTAATGAAGATTAGCCGCTTGAAGAATCGAAGTCTTCGATAGACGATATGATGGCTCAGATCATTTTGTTAAAAAACATTAAATATGTAAATGGCCTTTTATATAAACAAGTAATCTTTTGTAAACGCTAAACGGGTATTTTAGAATCCTTTCTTTTGTTATGTAAATAATTATTATTTTAATCTAAGCTAATATTTCCGCACAAACCCGTAACTCTGATTTAATTACAAAAACGGTACCAACATTTGGGTCGCACGCCTAGGCCGTAGTTTAGGGTGTGACGACTGAGGATTTCGTTGTCTTTAGCGAAGCGTCCTATTTCCGGTTTGGGTTTCGTACTAATGCAACGAAAGAAAGTGATCGCTTACGTTTCTCACAACTCAAGGTACATGAAAAGAATTACACAACTCACGATCTAGAATTAGGCGTCATAATCTTTGCCTTAAAGTTACGGGGTTTAAATTCATTGTGTACACCGATCACAAAAGTTTGAAACACATCTTTGAACAAAAGGAGCTCAACATGCGTCAAAGGAGATGGATGGAAACGTTGAATGATTACGACTGTGAAATCGTTTATCACGAAGGTAAGGCCAATTGTATGGCTGACGCCCTAAGTCGTAAGGAACATGAAAAACCCAAAATATTTCGAGCACTATGACTAGAACTCCAAGTAGATCGAGTCGAGCAAATAAAATTAGCCTAACACCAAGCAATCGAAGAAAACAAGATTTTCCGATGAAAAGCGTTAAGGCACCATTGACTCGTTAGTCAAAGGTGATGACGGTTTACTCAGACTTGGAAACAGGATTTGGGTACCGATCGTTGGAAAGTTAAGAGAAAGAATAATGTGCGAAGCCCAAAAATCCAAGTACATGATGCACCCCGGTAGTGACAAAATGTATCAAAATCTCAAGTCGTACTACTGGTGGAATGGAATGAAAAAAAGGATATCGCTATGTATGTTGTGAAATGTTTGACGTGTTTGAAAGTCAAAGTCGAACATCAAAAGCCCTCATGCTTCAGCAACCCGAACTTCCCATTGGAAATGGGAAATGATAACCATGAATTTCATTACATAACTCCCGAAAACCACTCGTCAACATAATGTGATCTGGGTCATCGGCGATAGGTTAACAAAATCCACTCATTTTATACCTATTACCGACATGTATTTGATGGATAGACTGGCGCGAATCTATGTAAACAACATTTTTGCATTGCATGGAGTGCCTCTGCCTATCATTTCTGATCGAGATAGCCGATTCACGTCTCACTTCTGGTAAAGTTTCCAAGAAGCGTTAGGAACCCAATTAAATCTAAGCACTGCCTATCATCCTCAAACCGATGGGCAAAGCGAAAGAACAATTCAAATGCTTGAAGATATGCTCCACGCTTGTGTGATTGACCTAGGTGGAAGTTGGGATGACCATCTTCCCATAATGGAATTTTCATATAACAATAGTTATCACACAAGTATTCAAGCCACACCGTTTGAAGCGTTATACGGTCGAAAATGTAGAACGCCGGTATGTTGGTCTGAAGCTGGAGACAATTGTAACACCCCGGCTAAAGCATAAACGCCTGAGTGTGATGTACAGATTGCTCGAAACACATGTGACACGATTAAGTGACAATATTGTTATCAATTAATTTAAACATCAAGTACACAGTTTTGTAACAAGAAATACACGGAAAACACAAGAACAATTTAACAACTTGTAAATACCCTAAGTTCTAATGTCTTCTTCTTGTGTCAACTTCGAATAGATTATAGATGTACATGTAGCATATATATAAAATAATGTCAACTAAATTAATAGTTGGTGAGTTCACACAAGTTTAATATAAGTACATAAAAATCATACAATTCAACGAACATGTGTAAATGAGCAAGTAAAGTCCTTTCTAGTTGGGATGGTGCACCAACGTACTCAGATAAGCGCAAGTAAGGTCCTTTCCAGTTGGGTTTGTACACCAACGTACTCTGATAATGAGGCCATTTTCCACTCATAACAACAAATGTCTTGAGCGCAAAAGGGGGGCATATGATCATACTTAATGAGGAAACCATGAGCACGTAATCTTTGAGCAAGTAAGAAAATAAACACACAAGTCCATATAATGAATTGTATTTTGCAAATAATGAATAAACGAAATTGTAATGTTGATAGGATATATATGCTACACTCAATATGTGTGAAAGCGTTAAAAAGGGGGTGTGAGAAACTCACATTTGAGATTAAAGCCAAACTTGAAATGACAACCGAAAGCGCTTTAAAGAAAATGAACGATCGAACTTCACGAACTATAAATAAACAAAATATAATAATTAAAGAATAACTAATGGGATTGTAAAGTTTAAAGAATACTAAATCAAATGTATAAAAAAACTAAGAAAAAAAAACAAGGAAAAGATAAAAAGGAAGATGAAATACAAATCAGTTTTTGGATAGGAACTATTCTGCTTTGTTTAAGGTATTTAAAATATCAAACAATCTTACTATACTAATAAAAGAAAATGTTAAAGCTAATGTGTCAAGCCTACGTTACTCCTAATTCCTAATCTTTCATCTCATTCTTTCTAGCTATCAATTAGTCATGGGTCAAAACCATTTTATCAATTGGGTTATAACATAGTGTGGATTTTATTCATTATTGAGTCAAGTGTCATTTTTATACCTGAGGTTTAACTAACTTCGCAACTTTAGTACCTTAATTCATAAGTATTTTGATAATCATAATTGAAATATTGAACCATATTTATTTTTATAATTTCACAAATCCCATGTTTTACACGGGTTCAAAAGCTAGTAATTAGAATGTTTTGAACAACTTTCATTAGAAATGTTTCACAAATTCGTAACCTAAAAAGGCCAAAACAGCCGTGTAAATCAAATGGTACGAATCTGCGCACTGTTTATAAAATATTTATTGTGAATTCATACGAATGAATTAAAATGCGTAAAAATAGTTTTTAGAACCGTATTTCAATGAATTATATCATAGAATTTGGTATCGTACTTTTTCAGTTTGTTATGAACAAGATATGCCTCTTTCTTTAACGACTATATCTAATGTCAAAACTGAAATATTGCTAAAAGCAATATTTTAACGATTTCGAAAAGGATTTGGATGAAATAAAATTATAGATTATTTTGGATATGGTTATATAACATTTATTAGCATATATCATCAAAAATCCTTGGGTCCTTTGAATAAAAATAACGATTCAAAACAGAAAAATTAAGATGTAAGAACATTTCAAGTGTGACTTTCGTGTAATCGATCATCTCCTTGTGTTCTTTGTCTCATCCACCCTATACACCATGGTGTATGGATTATGTGAATTCCTAGACATGATTGTGTTATGGTCATATGACCATTTTGATTAACTAGTATGAACAAGAATAAAATAAATAGAAATAAGATGAAGAAGACTTGAATAATTAAAACCCAACCTTTGGAATGGAAAAAAATAATCTCTTGAACTTGTCAAAGAGTGGTGCAAGAATTAAAAGGGTGGGAGTAGGTTCTATTTATACTAAACTAAGGGGGTTATTCTTTAAGAATGTTTTAATGGGAAAATTGATTAGGAGAGTGCTTTGGGGAAAGAGGTTTGATCAAAATTTAAATTGTGAAGGAAGATATTTTTCATATTTTTAAAAATAAATAACTTTAGGTAAAATAAATGTGACAAAAATAAATGTTACATAACTAGATTAAAAGGATGTACTTTGGTTATGCATCAATAATGTTATTTATTTGATATTTGAATAAAGAAAAAAAATCATGAGTGTTATAATTTATATATATATATATATATATTAGTAATGATTAATATTATTAAATAACTTTAGGAAAGAAAAACTATTAAGTATGAAATATGTAACATAAAAGTATATGTATAATTAACCGAATCACATCGAAAAATTAAAATGGGTCGGGTTTTCGGGTTTGAAAATTAACGAATGTTACAACAATCAAATGTCTGGACCTGAGACAGTCCAAGAAACCACCGATAAATTATTGCAAATCCGTGAACGACTTAAGGAGGCGCGAGACCGACAAAAGAGTTACGCTGATATCCGTCGTAAACCGTTATAATTTAACGTACGTGATAAAGTCTTATTGAAAGTTTCGCCTTGGAAAGGTGTTGTTCGCTTCAGTAAGAAAGGAAAGTTAAGTCTACGCTTTGTTGGACCATTCGAAGTACTCGAGCGAATCGGTACTGTCGCTTATCATCTGCGATTACCCGTAGAAATGAAATGGATACACGATGTATTCCATGTCTCTAATCTGCGTAAATGTATGGCCGAAAAATCATTGTCAATGCCCTTAAGAGATGCCGAAATAAATGAAAATCTCAAGTTTGTAGAATGACTCCTGCAAATTGAAAATTTTCAAATAAAGAAACTTAAGAGACGTAATATAAAGTTGGTTAAAGTAAAATGGGTCTCTAGAAGAGGCCCCGAGTATACTTGGGAGATAGAATCTGAAATGATGAAGAAATACCCCCGCTTATTCTAAAAAGCAAATCTCGAGGACGAGATTTATTCCAAGGTGGGAAGGATGTAACATCTCGAAAAATACCATATTTTTTTTGGTTAAAAATGTCAATTTTAAAAATAAAAGGACCCAAAAATATTTTAAATATGGTAGGAGAATAATATATATAGATTGTAAGTTGGAAGAATTTCATACTTAAGAAAATGAGGGAATGGAAATCCATCCCACATGGAAATATCGAAAGAAATGAAACTCCCTCACATGGGTATAAATAAGGAAAATAAAGTTCATCTCACATGGAAAGTAGGAAACTTTTGGAACCTCTTTATAAGGAGAAGAGTTTCCATAGTAATATTCTTTTAAGCCATGCATGCACTAGTGGTCGTAGCGGGGGGTGCAGAGTACCCGACTAGCACGCGCACGGGCTCGGGCTCCGGCGACGGCGACGGCGAAAGGCGCAATGTGGTGCTTTTAGGAAAGTGGAAGCGAGATTTCTTTACCCATCGCGATACGCGATGGATCAGAAAGACAACCCATTGCGTATCGCGATGGGTATGTCACAGAAACACAAAATGGGAGGTGTCGCGATACGCGATACCCCAAAGCCAACTTGTTATCGCGTATCGCAATGACTAGGCCTGAAACCTCTGTCACATGCCCCGCCATGTGGCACATGTGGCAAGGCTAGTTATGACGCGACATAGCGAGTCGCGATACGCGATGACCTCCGAATGATCCATCGCGTATCGCGATGCACTAATATATTCTAAAAATTTGATCGCTGACCCATCGCGATACGCGATGGATCCCTGGTAAGACCCATCACGTATTGCGATGGGTCAAATGGCGCCCAGCCCAACTCGGTCGGTCGGTTGGCCCACCTAAGATATTCAAAAATGATCGATCAATTTGATCAAATTTGAAAAAGTCTCAGTGGCAATAAATAGGGCCATCAGCCCTCATGCATAACTCACACTCAACTCTCTCTATAATTACCTCTCTCTACCTCGTTTTGCGTGCCACCGACCCAACGTTCGTACCTCGTAAACATTGCCCAACCCCGACGTTTACTCGAAGTACGTGCCACCACAAGACGAATCAACACCCTGCCTCGAAGTGTGTGCCGACAAGCTTAGAAGACCAGCGTACCTCGATTTACGTGCAAAAAGTGTTGATCAAGATTTTCTCGATAAACGTGCAAGCGTGGAGGTGCTGCCCGAGAGTTTAGGAATTTTAAGCCAATCAAGGTAGGGGTTCTAACCGAGAAAAATATTATAATAATATTAAAATAGGCTTAGACCCTAGTCGAGGGTATACTCGATACCTCAAGAATATAAACAAAGAAAAATATAAATAAAAGAAATTGATATTAAAAGTGATTCTTTTATATTAAGATTATTTAAGTTTCTTAAATAATAACTAAGAGAAATAAAGTATACGAACATGTTTAGAAAATATAAATAATTGAACTAGAGTTCGAACATATTTAATAAAGAAAAGATATTTGAACTAAAGGTTCGAAAAGAAATATAATCGAGGTAAAGATTATACAAAAAAAGACTAAAAGTCTAAAGCTAGATTGTTGATTTAGTAATAACGAATATTTATACTCGTACTATAGGTCAGAGATAACAAAGAAAGACAACTCGATCAGTGAAGTGAAGCTGATCATTTTAAAGGTGAATATGCCCCAAACTTTTAACTAGTTTAATCGAGTCAATTAAATTGATTACATGAGATTATGTATCTCTAAACATTATGAACAAAAGTAATCGCTGACCCTCAGGCTATCGTGTACGTTTGTCTGTATCCTTTCATATGTGGTAGAAGGTGGGCACACCGCGCCCCACCTGGTTATGCCTCCGCTATGACGGGCCGGACCTAAGTTACGTCTGAGAGAGGGTAATCATGTGTATACTGATGGTAGCTAAGTAACCTCGAACGCTGCGGTGTTTGCTGAGCGGTTTCGAGTTGAGCTTAAGCTTGTAATTGTGTTTTAAGTTTTTAACTTGATTATTCTTAAGGCATGATGGGCCGAGATCTAAGTTGTGTCTCGAGAGGTGATTAAGTAAACAAAATATTTTATGCGTCAGCTTATTCACCAACATGTGTTGCTGACGTATTTTCAAACTGTTTATAGGAAACAATAAATAGGCGCTTGAGGAATCGAAGTCGTCACTAGACGATCTGATGGCTCAGATCATGTTGTTAAATATTAAACTTAAATGGTGGTTTTATATAAACAAGGAATCTTTTGTAAACATTAAACTGTTATTTTATAATCCCGTATTTTTTATATGTAAATATTAATATTTTATTCCACGCTAATATTTCCGCATTTAACCCGTAACTATGATTTATTTACAAAAACGGTACCAACTGTTAGTCACACGCCTAGGCCTAAGATAGGGGTGTGACATTAAATCAGTTTTACAATTAGTTCAAACTGAGTGAAATAAAGTCAATCATGGCTTGGGTTAGAAATTTATTTGTAAAGAAAATAGTTCAGTTCGATCCAGTTTTAACCTATTTTCAAACAGACGAATCAGATTGGATTGAGATCGGCTTCACCCAAACTGGTTTCAGTATGCACCTTTAGCTGACTTGGTGACTAATAATTTTCAAAATAAGTTCACATACTAGTGAAAGAAAGTCCAACCCCAAATCGTTAAATAATGTCGTTCAGTGTTTCAGCCCTTTATCATAAGATGTACCAGTTCCATGTCTCAATTGACCAGATAATCCGCCAGTATTAACCAACTACTTTATATGCTCCAGTATTAGTTATAACAAAATAAACATGTTTTCCTCCCATATTTCTATTACAAATTATTTTCTTACTAACTACTTTTTTTAATTTAATTTTAAACATATAATCAATCACTCATCTTTAACTTAATAATTTTAAATAAATAAATCATCTAATCATTTTGTTCATTCACATTATGTTCCCGAGTCTCATTAAAGAAAGAAAATATTATTAAAGAAAAGTAAGGAAAAGTAATGAAGAGAAAGAAGTCACGTATCGTTGGGAGCAAATATGCTAAAAATATCGGACCGTCAGCAGTTTCATTAAAGGAAGGAAAATGGAAAGAAACAACTCAATGTGTGTTCCCGAGTTTCATTAAACAAAGGAAAAGAAACGAAAAGAAAGAAAGAAAAGGAAAAGATAAGGGAAATGAAGAGTAACATGAGTGGGTTTGTTTTATTTCCAAATTGGAAAAAATTGAATAGAAAGGAAAAGAAATTAAATGAGAAAAAAAATGAAAATGAAAATGAAATGAAAAGAAAGGAAATGATTTCTTTTCTTTCTCTCCTTAACTCAACTCAGAAACAAAGAAAAAGCTAATCACAAATGGTCGTTCGGCTATGGGTAATGTCTAACCAGGCAGGCCAGATTCGTTATTGGATGGGGAAACAAAGGAGATGATCCGAGTTGTGGCACACATAGGGGTTGACTTGGAAAATCATAGAGAACTGGTAAGGCGGGTTGTTGTGGGTGAGGGTGGTCATGTAAGTTCCCTAGTCACATAAGGGTGTTTTGGATGGATTGTGAAGTTTCGGGTGTAACTATGTGGGTGGTTTGGTTTATTGACTACGGTCTTGGATGTAACTTGGTGGTTGTTAACCATGCGTTCTTTGATGGTTGTATTGGTGTGTCTAGCTTATTGCTAGAATGTTTTTAATGGAATGTTGTTCATAGTGGTAAAATAAGAGTTAGTGTCATTTTCATAATTATGGTTTGCTCAATTACCCAACTTTAGTACCGTGTTTGAATTCATTGTAACTAGTTACTTGACGTTTCAAAAACATGTCATTTTAGTACGTTTTTCTAACCCCGTATATTTTTTCCGTTAAGTCATAGGAAAATTGGTAATTTCATTTATTTTACTAATTTTATTTTTTGAGTTAAGTGTCACTTTCATACCTATGATTTGTTTGATTACACAACTTTAGTACTTGATTTTGAATTTATTGCGAATACATATATGGATTAGCTTTGGATACATAAGCAAAACAAAAGTGACATTACATATTACATAGTACATTTAAAAGTCCATTAAATTACATGATAGAAAATGAAAAACAACTATGAAATGTGTAACATAATTTTTAGCCTTTTGTTTTTTATTGCCAATTTTTTTCCAGTAGCTTCAAGATATTTGAGTTCGTCTTCGTCATTGTTCTTGCATTTTCTTCATGTGCGTTAATTTTGTTCAAAAGTCAAGGTATGATAACAACTCTTTGACACATCGGAGGATCAAGCCAAATAACAAACCCACAACTTTGTACCTTTCAGTATAACATCAATTAGGTCAGAAATTGGAGGACCAACATCGATTAACTATGTCAGAAATAAACAAAATTAATGTTCTAACATACCTTTATACCACAACAATAAAAACGTCGACCGGAGTTACGTGATTTCCAGGATGTTCGAACGATGGTTAACAAACCGCATGGGCAAAACACCATATCATAATTAATTGAAAATGAAGATGAACAATGGTTAGGGTTGTTGGATTGATGAGCAAGGGGTGATATGTTCATTTATGGTTAGAAATAACCTTTCAATTGTAATATGTAATATGTAATATCTCTTTTTGTAAGGCCCCGTTACCGGTAGCCCTACTTTAACGTTGGATTTACTCATAAACGCAGTTCTAAATATCATAGTTAACAAAAACTTTCGCGGAATAATAAAACTTCAACCATAACATTTTACATAACCATCAAATCATGCCTTATAAAACATTAGTAGTCAATTAAAACAAAACATAGTCTTTAAAACATCACAACATTTCTTCGAGATGCCAGTATCTTCGATTTCCATGCCATATGTCTTCCATCACGAGAGCTGCCTCAACCTATTTGCCTGCGTGCATACTAAAAGTCAGCTATGCTGAGTGAGTTCTAGTTAATCACATAACTTACTTTTCATACACATATATGTGCCCGAAGGTACGCATTACATACATATCATGTTCATCATTCGTCCATACACATTCATATCTAACCATACATTATAAAGGGCGTTTCACCTACATAGCTCGGACATTATTATTAGGGTCCGGTCACCTACATACCTCGGACATTATTATTAGGGTCCGGTCACCTACATACCTCGGACATTATTATTAGGGTCCGGTCACCTACATACCTCGGACATTATTATTAGGGTCCGGTCACCTACATACCTCGGACATTATTATTAGGGTCCGGTCACCCTTCATCCTCGGATATTGTTAGGGTCCGGTCACCCTTCATCCTCGGATATTGTTAGGGTCCGGTCACCCTTCATGCTTCATACCATACATGTTCTTACATACTTTTCCTGACTATACGTGCAATCTCCGAAGAGCGTTCACGTACCAATAACATATCATACGTACATTATGCATACATCATATATATTCATACATACATTTTATCTTACATCATACATAGCAATCGCATCATTAGCTTCCACCTGACGGTACATGCAATATCCGAAGATCGTTCACGCATCGTCAAGTAATCATCATACATACATCATACAAGGCATACACTTACCACTTAAGGTAAGTGTATTAACTATCACATCGAGTATGCACACAGCCCCGAAAACATAACAAGGAAGTGGGGCTAGGAACTCACCTCAATGCGGTTGTGTTCACCGTTTACGGTTATTCCCTTATTGAGTTGTGCACGACTAACTGTATAATAATTATACTTATCAATAAACTATCACTACACATATCGTCTTTCTAGTTTAATCATTACCCTCAACGAATGGGGGTCCGGGGGCAGCGCCCCTAGCGGGGTCCAAGGGGCAGAGCCCCTGGCTGGGGTTAAGCTGTCTTTACACATTTTCCATTAGGATTTTGAATCATTAAATAATTTGCTACTTAAAATCCAAGGGCTTCTTTGTAATTAAATCATTCTTTTCTAAGTCCAGGGACTGTTCTTGTCATTCTGCCAAACTCCTAGTTGGTTACTTATCCTTAACGAACTGACTTGTCATGACGAACTGGATATTTTAACGAATTGAACCCTTCTAACGAACTGGACCCTTAACGAATCAGTCCATAGCGAATCAGTCTATGTAACGAATTGGACCTTTCAATTCGTTATCTTTTAACTATAACGAATCAAGGGTAATTCGCTATCCTTTCCCCTTAACGAACTGAAGTTAGTTCGTTATGTTTACTTAGGCGAATCAGCTAGCGAATCACTTTAATTCGTTGGTTATTCCTTAGCGAACTAGGGTTAGGTCAGGGAATGTCAGAACATTCCCTGACATCCCTTAACCTCGTAAATACTTTTCCGGCGCCGCCTTTGCCGGAAGGCCGCCGGAAAACCGCGAACACATCGGAAAAACGAGTTTTAACTCGTTTTTCACCGTTTTTCATCCCGTTCGATCCAGATCTGAGCTAGGGTGACCCCTAAGCTCATCATAGGTTCGGTTTATACCCGATTCCACCCGGATCTAGTGACTTAAACGGTTTAACGGTGTCGGCTCGTCGTTTTGTGTTTATATCTAACGGGTTTAAGCTCATACAATAAAATACTATTATACCTTGGGTCGGAATCGGTTTTCTTCTTGGTTTCGGTCTAGAGAGAGAGAGAGAGACTAGAGAGAGAGCTTAAGTGTATGTTTTGGGAGGTGTATGTAATGTGTGAAATGAATGATTAAAGGCCATTTAATGACTTATATAATTATGGATCATGGGCTTAAGCCCATGGTCCTTTCCTCTTTCTTTCATAGCCCAAGTCCATAACTCATATCCATTTAACCCAACACTAGCCCGACTCATAATAACTTGTATTTTAATTTATTAACCGAAACCCGAAAAACGGGATGTTACACTTTTGGTTTGTTTGTGTATCCAAAACTAATCCAAGTATGGGTGTGCACAAAATCGAAAAGACCGAACCAAAACCGAAACAACCAAAAAAACCGAACCGAAAAAACCAAACCGAATTAGAAACCGGTGGTTCGGTTTTGAACTTTAGAAAAAACCGAAATATTTGTTTTGGTTCGGTTTTGTATTTTGTAAAGAACCGAAAAAACCGAACCGAAATTACAAAAATCGTAATGAACATAATATCTTAACCGTAACCGTTAAAATAAAATATGTCAATAACTATTTGTTTAGTTTTAACATATGGTTAATAACAAATATATTTAGTTTCTGCATATGGTTAATAGCTAATAATATTGATACTTTTAGTTTTGATTTCGAATTTTGATTTTAGAGTATCCATTATAAGCTTTTAATATTTGAGATCTAAAATATTCAATGTTATATTAATTATTAGTTTAAAGAAAAAAAATGTTATGCCTAATTTCAATATCTTAGGTCAAAATTTTTTTTTACCCATAATGTTTTGGCTTGATTAGCAAAACCGAAAAAATCGCATCCAAAACCGAACAGAACTAAAAAACCAAAAACCGGAAACCGAAAAAACCGAAACCAAACGGTTTTAAAAAACCGTAAAACCGAAAGTTTGGTTTTCGGTTCGGTTTTAGTTAAAAACCGCACCGAACCGCACCACGCACACCCCTAAATCCAAGTATCCAGTTGCAATAAAATCAAAAAAAGGTACTAAATTTGTGCCATTTAACAAACCACATGTAAGAAAATGATACTTAAATCAAAAGAGAAATTATATAAAATCAATGAAATTACCAATTTTCCCTTAATTTAACTGAAAAAACAAACAAGGTTACTAAAATAAAATGTTTTTGAAATGTCAGGTATCATGAATTCAAAAATAACACTCAAATTACGGAATTAAACAAACCACGTGGATAAAATGAGCCTTAAAAAGAAAACAGAAAAAAAAACTAGTCATCGGAAAAAATAGATATTTTTAGAGAAGATATGGGGCGTGAATAATGATTTCAGGACCCAAACCCAGAGGGCCGATAAGAATTAGGGTTTCACTTTCTTTCTTTCTTTCAGTCGCCTCATTAATACATATACCCTGATTACCTTTTCATTCACCCAAAAGTCCCAATGGCGGATTCAGAGTCGACTGGAGTGGTGGTTTGCTTTTACGACAGCAAGGGCTACGGCTTCATCAAGCCAGATGAAGACGGCGGCGAAGATCTCTTCGTTCACCATTCCGAGATCCAATCCGACGGCTACCGGAGCCTCCACGAAGGTCAGAAAGTCAAGTTTCTAGTTCTTGAAAAGAACAACAAGTTGCAGGCTGTTAGTGTTGTTCCTTTAGATGGATTTAACACCGATCGTAATCGTAATCGTAATCGTAATCGCGACGTCGCTCGTGCCTTTGGTCGCTCCGGCGGTGGCGCGTACAATGGGAATGGCGGCGCGTACCGTGGGGGTGGAGGACGTGAGTGCTATAATTGCGGTGGCGTTGGCCATATTTCTAGGGATTGTAGTAGCAGTGCCGGGGCGGGGGGCGGCGGGTGTTATAACTGTGGAGGGTTTGGGCATTTGGCTCGGGATTGTAATCAGGGACGTGGCGGCGGTGGAGGAGGGTGTTTTAACTGTCGGGAGGTGGGGCATTTGGCTAGAGAATGTACTGTTGGTGGTGATGGTGGGGGCGGTGGACGTGGGTACTCGAGGTCCGTTGGTGGTGGTGGGAAGTGCTATAACTGTGGGGAGCCGGGGCATTTTGCTCGAGAGTGTCCGACGGCTTCGTGAATAATAAACTGACTAAAGCTGTTCCTCTAAAGTACCTATTGGGATGATGATCTTGAAGGTATATTTTGGCTAATTAGTTTTTTGTTTTTTTATTGGATTATTATTTGGAAGCATGTTCTAGTGGTGGTGTGTTTGGGTTGTATTGTGTTGCAATCCTTTTAAGTATATTTATGGGCTGCTTGTTAGTCTCAATTTTGTTTTTGGATTTTGAAGATGGTTCAATCTTTTAATTACATTTATTGCTAGTTTTTATGCTATTTCTTTGGTTCAGTTTTGCTATATAATCTTTGCCTTTGGGTTGTGTTTATTGGTTTTTCGTCGGTGAATGTGGTTGCAACCCTTGGTGCCAGTCTGGTGTGGTTGGGAATTATTTCTCGCTTGAGTTTTATGTTTGTGGTTGAGAATAATATACATTGGGATCATGATAATGCATTTTTAGATTATGAGTTTGCTAGTTTCTGAACTTGTGTTCTTTGATGATTAAGTGTATGTCTTCGCTGATATTTTGTTCTGTGCAATATAAATTTTATTCAGTTTCAATGGTATAGAATATTTTCTTCTTCAGGGATAATGTTGAATTGATTGCATTAGTATTAACATTAATAATATGTTTAGTATAGACATGCTAAGAATCAAAGCCAATCAATAGATCAACATTTGATTGAAATACATTTAGCAGTAGCTTGTATCTTCAAGATTTTTAAAAGTACTTAACAAACCAGAGTCTTTCGGATTCGTGATACAAGCAGTACATTAATAGATATACAGATTTGACATGTGTATTCTAAAACAATCGTCTCACTCCCAAATGCAATACATATCCATCATGTACTCTCAAAACCCCTTAACCGTCTATTATCTTTGCATACGTGATTGGTTGCAGGCGACACCTTGCAGGAAAAACCATTCTGCGCATAATATGCATCATTGAAGATTGGTATGCAGTTCTTGTGAACAAGATTCAAATAAAGACCTTATTTGGGGGGGTGCTTGGTTCTTAGGTCACATGGAATGTATCCCTGTGTTTACATGGACAAGATAGATATAATCTTTCTTGTGTTTAAGCATATGCTTAAAGTCGATTGATATCATATTAATCCTTGACGAATACAGTTTGTCAATCACATACAGTTTTCATGTGGCCAATGAAACATAGTAATTGGTTGCTTCATCATCTTACTGGAAACGTTCTTTGTCTCAGTTAGAAACTTGAAAGTCGGGTCTGGGTTTTATGCCCACGTCTAAGTTGGTTCGTCATCACATTAATAATGTCTTAGGTTACACGAAATCCCTTTAGATAACCCAAGGTAATTTTGTGAAATTTTCTGATAAGAAAACTTGACATAAACATAAATATGTATGTATGTTTATATGTGAATTTAGTTGCAGATGATTTGAAACAATAATGGAATAGTTGTATTTATATACTGAGCTAGCTTTTTATGAAACAAATGTATAGGTTTTGGAGTTGTATTTAGAACTCTTATAATCACATCTATTAATAGAAACTGTCACCTGTATCATCAATGTTTTGACTATCGTGGAACAATGCCCTTGGTTCTGCACGAACCAGCACCTAAGTTGGATTAGCAAGTGCCCAAGTTGATTAACAAATGCGCAGCTTTTAACATAGTTTGTTGTAACAAATTTAACTTAGTAAAGATGAGCAACAGACACATTGATATTTCCGAGTGAAAGAAAGAGTCTGAAAACTTACATACACATGAATAAATGATACATTATAAGTTTATATGTAAATATATCAACATTTTGTGATCATATTTCATTTGTTACCATTTCAAAACCTGACTTGACCTGAACTAACATATTACTCATTTTAATCGGAGCCCTAAACTCGTTATCCAACAGAATGACCCCTCCCATTTTGTCATATTGACAACCGTAATTAAACTTTTATCAGCATCTTAACTATCATTTCCTTCTGCAGTAAATCATTTTACATGATAAATAACAATTCAGTTTTCATTTTTAACCAATAGAAGATACATTTCAAGAATAAGAACCAACAAAACCACATCTATACATACACCTTTATCAACACTCTTACAAATCAAATAACCGGGCATCCGTCAACCACAATGCCTGCAGCACCCGGACAAGAAGCCAGTGAACAACCGTCTGGTTTACTTCCCCACCAATCTAAACTAACACCCTCCATGTCCAAACTAACATACAACAACACCCCCATAAACGCCAACCCAGCATCCAATGCCCCTGACATCACATAATTATGCCGGCCCCACCAGTTATGATGGTACCTATATGCCACAAAACCCGACAAAAACCCAATAATTATCCAACTGTTATAGTTTACAGAAGTGGCGGGCGGCATATTAATTGTTGCACCCAACAAAACTGGTGTTGTGATTAGTGTAATCCAGTTTTGGCTCGGGAAAGCTTTGTGCAACAACCAGACAATTATAGGTGCCAACGCACCGGCTAAAAAGAACCAGTTTATCGAGTTGTAGTAGCCCAGATCACCAAAGATCCGGCGCGGCCCGATTAGGCCCCATATGACCGAGGCGTCATAGAACACATGGTCACCTGGGCAGGTCCAGGGGCTGCCTGGGGGAAGCAAGGCTCGGTCACATATGTTTGGGACCGTGTCCATTAGCCACCACGCGGTTGCTAAGTGTGCGAATGCTGATATTAGTGTGCCACATACCTGATCACAAGGTTTTAAGAAATGGTGTTAGGGATAATTGACTTTAAGTTGACAGTGAGTGGAAAAAAAAGTTTACCTGAGCCATGAACATTGATCTTGGAGGGATTTTCATGTATTGGCCGAGTTTGAAGTCTTGTAAAAAGACGATACCTTGTTTCACACTAATGTACCCGTAAACCTTGAAGCACATGTTGGCCACGGGGTATCCTGGATATATGTATCCTATGATGTACTCTGTGATCACATTCAAGCCGGGCGTCTGTTTGATTAGTTACAAACATACCCATGTTAGAATTGAATACATCATCAATCTATTCTAGTATAAACTTGAACGCACCTTAGTCCAGAATCCGTTACGGTGCAAGATTATAGATACCTCGGTACAGAAGACAAGATTATAGATACCTAAGTACATAATAAGTATTCTAGTACAAGATTCTAGATACCTCGGTACATAATCTATTCTAGTACAAGGTTATAGTTAACCAAGTACATTGTCGATTCTAGTACAATATTATAGATACCTAGGTACATAATCTGTATTCCAGTAAAAGTTTATAGATATACCTAGGCACATAATCTATTCTAGTCCAAGGTTATAGCTAATCAAGTACATAGTCGATTCTGGTACAATATTATAGATACCTAGGTACATAATACACGATTACAAACACTTTACAAAATCTACTCTAGTACAACATTATAGATACCTAGCTATATATGATCGATTCTAGTACACAATTAAAGATACACGAGTACTAAATTCATTTCAGTAACAACCAAAAGATACCTGTGTTAAAGTTCATGACATCATTATCATTAATCTATTATAGCGCATATTTGAAGTACCTGGTTTGTTGTGGCGGTGATGACACCAATAGGAAGTGTGAAAAAGAATGCAAGAGCACACGCCAACAAGAACGCCCACCAGGGTAACTGAAGTTGGCTTTTAAAGTATTCAATCACAAACAATGTTGCTACAATGTTGGTCAACAATATGCAAATGAACCACCACTGGGGAACTTGACTGTATCGCCTCATAAGCTTACTATGCACGTCCATTTTCTTTTCCTGAAACGCAGACTTACTCAGCTGCCATAAGTCCCTAAAACAACATAAACACTTCAACTTAAAACCCCAAAAAAAGATTTAAAAAGGTAACAAGATTCAGACCTTCCATGAAAGACGAATACATGAACCACAGTCGCAGTGAGACATGCGAAACTAACTGCGTAATTCATTGCAAAGAAGATACTAAGGTAAATTTGACCTTCTCGATCGTACGCATCCGAGTCAAAGTGAAAATTAGAGTCAACAATAGCTGAAGTGTTGTATGATTGCCCAGAGAAGGTGAAAAGATCATCCGAAAATATTGGAAACCTTTTAGCTTCATAAACATTAAACCAATACGCTAAAGGCGTTATAACGTACGTAACTAAACCATAACCAACCGCAATGTTGGCTGTCGCGAACCACGGGCTAGCCAAAGGGCTCCCAAGATAAGATGATATACTCGACCAGTCGAACCCGATCGCACCAACACCAAGACCATGAAGACCCGACCCAATCTGTTGCGCTAGTACAGATTTAGGAAAGATCCAACATATCCACGAGAGCGATGTAAGCATCGGGAAAAGGTATCCCGGGAGAAGATAATAAGCAAAACTACAAATGAACACAATGAGAAAGAACTCGTTGCGGGTTAACCCTCCTTTCGGCCTCGGCTCTTTCTCGTGTAAGGCCCTGAAAATCACAAGATTCTTCTTTTAAAATTGGGGATCTTTAAGCGTTAAGATATTAATGAGTAACAATGCAGAAACATGGTCCGTCCAGCAGCATCAGCAGGTACTTACCTAAAGAGGGAAACTTGAACAAGATTCTGGGGCCACCACATGGCGGCGGGGTCCACCAGATACCGGCGGAATATACCCGCCCAGCCAAAGCCCAGCACCTGGGTGGTAAGGACGACAATCAAGGCGACTGAAAAGGTCAAGGTCTTGGCGTAGAATATCTTGACCGCAGTGACAATATGAATGGCGTAGGGATTCCCAGCACCAGAGTTGGCAAAGATGGTAACCAGCACATGCTCTTTGACATTAAAGGGTCCGGGGTTGAGGGTGAACTGGTGGTTTGTACCTCGGAAGAAAACCCTTTGGGTGATGGTGGCGGCCATGAGGTGGCCGAGAGGGACGACTGCGATCTGGGCGGAGATGGAGGTTATGGAGAGTGGTTCACGGCGGTACCAGAAGAACTGGTTTAGGAATGAGAGCAGGATGCATGATATTATTCCCAGCACCCACGTCCGGAAAGTAATCACCGGTAAACCCGGGTCGTCGGTTACCGGAACGGTGAGTGCGACCTGCTCGATCGGCGAATTCTCCCCCGGCGACTGGGAGGTGGAGCCATGGATCTGGGTGTTGTTCCAAACTGCACATTTTATAAATTAATTTAGAACTGTAATAATTGGTGGAAACTAATTTGAGTTTCGTTTAGTTTTGACTTACGCAGGGGAGACGTGATTTCGTCGTCGTCTTCTTTCATCTTGTTCTTGGCTGCTGCAGCAGAAGATATCATTTATGTGGATTATGCAGTGCCAGTGATTGGGTGGATGTTGGAATCTTTTGGGGATATTTTATTTTATTTTAGGTTATGATATGTATGAGGTCCATGTTCGCGACCAGATACCTCCCACATGTTCGCGACCAGATTCAAAATTTTTTATAATTTATTACTTAATTTTTACAATTTTGATATATATATTTTTCTAAATGTTTCGTAGGCCCGAAATCCACAAAGCGGCGCGAGCGAGGTGACTATCATAAAGGACGACTTGCGAGATTATATCAAGATTTTCTGACATAAATCTTTTCCCCACAAGGACGCGTGGGAGGTTGCGAGACATCACCCGAAGTGGGAACCAATTCCCGTGGTCGACATGGACGGACCGACGACTCCAAGGAAGAAAGGATCTTCTTCAAAAAGACAAAAACTTCCGAGTCCGGGAACTACACAACGTCTACCGATGGCTTGTCAAGCAACATGCCGAACATGAACTTGAACGAGGAACCCGAAGACGATCCCGACGAAGACACACCCACACCCACACGGCCGCATCGCAAGAAAAGTGGGGAATCGTCAACAATATGAAAGGAAACTGTAACAACTTGGATTTTCTAAATTAATATTCATATCCATTACCCGACCCGATTATGTTCGGAAAACTTTATCGATAAATATATCGCGTTTATCGGGTAATTTATTATTTTATAAATATTTGTTATTATAACTATTTAATATATTAAAACAACTTTCAAACATATACATTTTTAACCCCTTAACCATACTTTAACCTTGATACGCATCCACACCCATATTAGAAGGACCATATTGCAAAAATATGATAATATCATCCAACCCAAAACCCAAACCCGTATACCCAAGACCCAAACCCG
The DNA here is from genome assembly GCF_021521415.1 of Bidens hawaiensis. Classification (NCBI taxonomy): domain Eukaryota; kingdom Viridiplantae; phylum Streptophyta; class Magnoliopsida; order Asterales; family Asteraceae; genus Bidens; species Bidens hawaiensis. The sequence continues at coordinate 62,472 of NW_027499869.1, read as the reverse complement.
ATAACAATGTGTATACTTAACCTAAATCGTATCTTGATCCTTAATTCTCGGAGTTTATTTGTAGTTGATATACGGAAATCAAATGTAAGGTTTAGACGATCCTCTTAACGAAGTTAATTAGGAAATTATAATCAAATTGATTCGGATTTCGTATAATACTACACCGCCATAACCTAGATTGGGTATATGCATATCAGTGTATTATATTTCAATTGCTTGCATCCTCTCAACCCTTTACCCGTCGCCTATCAATCCCCCACATCTAATTTATTATCTTCGTCGTTTGATTTGGTTTTTAATCCCGTCTTTGACATTCGTCTGCCGTTTGTATTTCATCATCATTTAAACATCGATTCAGGTAATTAATTGGTTGGTTTTGCTCGTCTTGATATGTTCTAGAATACCCCTAAACTGAATCGAATAATCATTAGCGGATTAAACGATTTGGTTGGTTAGGGTTCTTAAGCATTTGAGTTGGGTCTGCTTCTATTGTTTATATTTATCCGCAACTGGGTTATAACCAAGTTGGTCACCAGCCTAGCTGGCTGGTGCAGCATGATTGAGGGTTTATGGTCGGCTGGTCGCGGGTTCAAACCCCCAACCCGTCTGTTTTTGATTATTTTTGGTATTCTTTTTCTAAAATAATTTAATAAGGATATTATTAATAATATTGATTAAAGAAAACTATTTTATTAAAAACCGATTATATAATACTTGCGTTTTTCTCATCTTTCATCCTTGTATGTGGACATATATATAAAATCACGCGAACTCATATTTTTAGTTTAATATATGTATATGAAGGACAAACTTATATATATTTATGAGCTTTAACGAACCTATAATTTTAAAGATGTATTTTATTCATATAATATTTTTATGTAATAAAATAGACAGAATTACAAATTTTGTCCTTTAAAAAAAGCCAAATTATGGTTCGTGTCCTTTTTTGAGTTTCCTTGCAGGCGGTGTCCTTTAAACATTTTTTTCCTACACGTTATGTCCTTTACACTAGCTGGGTTAGAAAAACTCAGTTAAATGACAACATGTGCATGGCATGTGAGGGCTTTTTGGTCATTACAACGTAGTGGTTCAAATACACATACACACACACACTCTCTTCTCATCTTCTTTCTCTTCTCGTCTTCTTCTCTCTCTACACCACCACCACCACTACCAACCCCCTTCTCTCAGCCGTGACCACCACCAAACCAACCCCCTTTCCCGTCGTTGTCTACTTAGATTGAAGGCACAACCTCAATCGTTAAATTTCGTGGTGGTTCGAGATCTGCCCGGAGCTCGCCGAAAAATCAATGGTGGTTTGAGATCTGCCCGGATTTCGTCGGAAACAACCACCACCACCATTAAATTTCGTCGGCCTGAAGCCACCGCCACCACTCCAACGCCACCGACTCGCCTGCAATTGTCGCTGGAAACGCCACCGCCGCCTACCCCTTCAACTGAATCTATGGAATTGGGCTCGCCGGAAACGCCACTCGCTAGCAACTGTCGCCGGTCGCTCAGATCTGTTAGGTGAAGTGGGCTCGCCGGAAAATCTGAGCAGAACTGAAACACCGTGGCAGTCACCATACTCCACCACCAACGTTTGATTCACCTCAAAATCCATCTCCATCGACGCTTTTCCATCATCCAGATCTGTCAAATATTGATACTTTTACAAACCCTATGTTTGATGCCAATTTGGGAATTTCTGGGGTAAGGATAAGGGTTATGTTGGTTAGGTTAGGAGGTTTGGGATTTGTGAAACCTTCTATGCGACGGGGGTGGGTGGGGGTATGGTGGCCGGAGTGGTTGTGGTATGGTGGTTGGAGGGGTGACCAGGTAAGAAGGTTGGAGGGAGATAGAAGATAAATTGATGGGATGAAGATGAGTTTTGGCCCACTGTAACTCAGTTTCTTTTTGTTTAATTGGTAGTATAAGAGTAAAAGTGTAATGACCAAAAAGCCCTCACATGCCATGCACATGTTGTCATTTAACTGAGTTTTTCTAACTCAGTTAGCATAAAGGACATAACGTGTAGGAAAAAAATGTTTAAAGGACACCGCCTGCAAGAAAACTCAAAAAAGGACACGAACCGTAATTTGGCTTTTTTTAAAGGTTGGAGGGAGATAGAAGATAAATTGATGGGATGAAGATGAGTTTTGGCCCACTGTAACTCAGTTTCTTTTTGTTTAATTGGTAGTATAAGAGATAGAAGACAAAATTTGTAATTCTGTAAATAAAATATTATAATATACTTTTAAACGGATTAATAAACTTATAATATTTTTAAGGATGTGTTTTACTTATATAATATTACAATATACCTTGTTTATAATTTAATAAACTAATAATTTTTCATATAAAATATTTATATTAGTTATGAGTAAAAAGAATATAATATGGCTTAATGATAATTATAAATATCTGTAGGGCCCCGTTACCAGTGTCCTACTTTGGGCGTTGAATTTACTCATAAACACAGTTTATAATATCAGAGTTAGTAAAAAACATTCGCGGAATATTGAATCATTCAAACCATAATCTTACATAACCATCCATTCTTGTCTTAACGGGCATTCAAATCATTTAAACATAAAATATTATCTTTAAAATAACATAACATTACTTGAGATGCCAGCTTCTTCCAGTTCATGCCATGTGCTTCCCATTATGCAAGCTTCCTCAATCTACTCACATGCGTGCATACTAAAAGTCAGCTACACTGAGTTAGTTCTAGTTAATATTACGACATACAATCTGTTCTCATACTTGCACACGTGCCCGAAGGTGTGTACATTATTCATACTCTATTTTACTTTCATAACTATCCATACTATATAAAGAGCCTTCCGCCCTATAACCTCACAAATATTATAAGGGTCTGGTCCCCAACATCACATATATTATTAGGGTCTGGTCCTTACCATCACAGATATTATAAGGGTCTGGTCCCTATCCTCACATATATTATTAGGGTCTGGTCTCTTTATATGGTGGTACTGTGACATACCTGTCCTTTACATACTTGCCTTAATAACACGTGCAATATCCGAAGATCGTTCACGTACTATTTACATACCATACATATATCATTCATACATCATACATACTTCATTCATACATCAATCATACATCATGTATATCATCCATATCTTTAGCTACCACCTGACGGTCCATGCAATATCCGATGATCGTTCATGCACCGTCAAGCAATCGTCATACATAATTCATATAAGGCATACACTTACCACTTACGGTAAGTGTATTAACTATCACATCGAGTATGCACACAGCCCCAAAAACATAACAAGGAAGTGGGGCTAGAAACTCACATGAACGCGATTACGTTCACCGGTTATAGTCAATCCTTTCCTGAGCTGAGCACCACTAACTGTATAACCATACATATATTAAAAACGGTTCTAGATCTTCTTATCATCTGCATAATTAATCTCACGTATCTAAGTCGGTTTTACTTCATTAGACCATTACCGATTAGTTAATCGTTACTCGCTAACCTTTAAAGGTATCTTTCATAAATTATCAAAGTCCAAGGGTTATTGTGTATTTATCTCGTTCTTTTCTAAGTCCAGGGACTGTTCTGTCATTATGTTAAACTTAGTTCGTTACTTGGCTTTCTAACGAATTGGCTTATCTTACCGAACTGGTTCTCGTAACGAATTGAACCCTTTAACGAACTAGTTATTTAAACAAATTGGACCATAACAAATCATTCCATATAGCGAACCAGTCCATGTAGCGAATTAAATCTTCTAATTCGTTATTTCTTTTAACGAATGGTCAACACGAATTGGGAGCTAGTTCGTTAACTTATCCTTAACGAACCGCTTGATGAAATGCTTCTAATTCGTTAACTCCCCATTAACGAATTACCTCTAATTCGTTAACTCCCCGTTAGCGAATTAGGGTTTGGTCAGTGAATGTCAGAACATTCTCTAACATCTCTTACCTCGTATAACCTTTTCCAGCGCCGTCGCCGGAAAACCGCGGATTCGCCGGAAAAACGAGTTTTTCACCGTTTTTCGTCCCGTTCGACCCAGATCTGAGCTAGGGTGATCTCTAAGCTCATCTTAGGTTCGGTTTATACCCGATTCCACCCGGATCTTGTGACGTTAACGGTTTAACGGTGTTGGCTTGTCGTTTCGTGACTATATCTAACGGGTTTAAGCTCATAAAATATCATACTATCATTACCTTGGATCGGGATCGGTTTTTCCTTGGTGATTGCAGCTAGAGAGAGAGAGCAATATGAGAGAGAGCTAAGTGTGTGTTCTGGGAGGTGTATGGAATGTGTGTAAAATGAGAATTACTTGATAATTAATGTTTATATAATTATGGATCATGGGCTTAGGACCATGGTCTTTCCTTCCTTCATAACCCAAGTCCATAACCTATATCCATTTAACCCAACACTAGCCCGACTCATAATAACTCATACTTTTGTTTTAACTGAAGCTAGAAAAACATGATGTTACAAGTATTCCCTCCTTAAAGAGGTTTCTTCCCCGAAACCTAACTATTACATAAACAAATTCGGATAAAACTTGCGCATCTCTTCCTCAGCTTCCCATTTAGCGTCCGATCCCTTGCGATGCTTCCACATCACTTTCACTAAGGGTATAAGACACGACTTCTGTCGGTCTTGAGTAGCCTTCATCCTTGCTTTAGTTTGATCAAACTTTGAAGAAGTCTCTTGCACAACTTCTAAGCTTCCCATATCTTTCTGACCAATCTCTCCCCAACATACCGGGGTTCTACATCGTCTACCGTAAAGCATCTCAAAAGGTGGCATCCCAATACTTGAATGGTAGATGTTGTTATTGGAGAACTCTGCCAGATGCAGATGATCATCCCAACTTCCTCCAAAGTCTAAAACACAAGCACGTAGCATATCCTCAAGGGTCTGGATCGTCCTTTCAGATTATCCATCTAATTGAGGATGTTACGCCGTACTGATGTTCAATATCGTTCCCATAGCTTCATGGAACTTCTTCCAAAATCTCGAAGTAAACCGAGTATCTCTATCAGACACGATCGATAACGGTACCCCATGCTTAGATACAACCTCTTTGATGAACAAACTTGCTAACGTTTATGAAGAGATAGCCTCTCGTATGGGCAGAAAGTGAGCACTTTTGGTCAAACGGTCCACAATCACCTAGATGGTATCATGATGCTTAGCTGTACGAGGTAGCTTAGTTATGAAATCAATGGTGATGTGTTCCCATTTCCATTCTGGTATCTCTAATGGTTGCATCTTTCAATAAGGCTTCTGATGTTCTGCTTTGACTTGTAAACAAGTTACGCACTTACTGACATAATCTACTACATCATTTTTCATTCCTGGCCACCAGTAATCTCTTTTCAAATCCTGGTACATCTTAGTAGTTCCTGGATGAATTGAATACCTTGACTTATGAGCTTCATCTAAGATTCAACCTCTAAGATCTCCATGGCGTGGGATCCACATACGGTCAAACCTGGTCTTAGCACCATGCATGTTTTCCATCAACTCGCTCTGTTGACAGAAGATTCTTTCTTTCTTCACTAGCCCTTCATTTACCAGCACCTCTGCTTGTACTTTGACGATTGTTAGGCCATGAATTTTATACTGAGGATCCTTTATCCTTGACTGTCTTATAGATAGTTTATCCTTGAAATATTTATCTGTATATAAAGGATCGAAGATCCTCTGTATTACTTGTTTACTAATGATTGCGTTTAGTATGGTGATGTGTTAGACATGTGTGGCAACTTTAAGACGTACTTGTATCAATTATCCTCACAGAACATTCTCTAGCTGGAGCATGGATCCAGGATCCTAGTTCAATGTAGCTGTTAATGGACGAACTCATGTGAAGATGGATGTTTAAATATCAACAACGGCTACAAGACTCGTTCTCCCGCTTATCTCGCTACTGGACGGCTATTGGCACGTGGTCAAAGGTCGTGGAGCGGCTAGTGGAAGACTTCCGGATAGTTAGGGAATATTGTTAGGGATATTTTCTTATTTAATTGAGCTATGATCGAGTAGAAAAAACACATGTATGAGACACATGTATGATCACACACACTAGAGTAGAAACAAGCATTCTCTCTATTCACTAGCTTACTTTGTAATCTCGATCATTTACTCCACAACGATTGTAACACCTTTTTTATCTAATACAAACGACGGTGATAGTTTTCACCGTCCGGGGGTTTTTTGTGCCGGAGACCATGATAATCGCATACTCATCGACCAAAGGTTACCTTGTTGATCCTTGACCGAAAAGATTCAACCAACGATTACTTGATTAATCCTTGATTGATGAGATTCGACCAAAGATTACCTTGATAAGTTTTGACCGAAGTAAGACTATCTTGGTTAAGGGCTTTTTCCCTCGTGATCAAACCTTTGTGTTCACCAATATTACGATTACACATTTGTCATTATCGAGTTAGCACCTTACCTCACTTAACAAATTTGGATACTCGATCCTTAACAGATTTTTATCCAAAACAATTTGGCGCCCACCGTGGGGCCATTGGTGCTATAATCCATATTATTCCTATCATTCTCAACTTTTTTGTACCCATATCACTATCAATGGCCTCTCAATCAACCTCTGCTTCATCAACCATGCCGGCTACGGTTCCTCTCTCATCAAGGACTTTGCCACCGATGCCTCCGCCAATCACGGGAACGCAACAGCCTGCTGCTGCTGGGAGCAAGACGCAACTACCAGTCTTCTAGAGCTCAAAAACCGCTGCTGCTACCCCGGTGGTTAATACTAACAGTGATGTTTCATCTATGTTTTCGCAGGTTAAAGCATACATGGAGCAGCAGAACAAGACCAACCAGAGGATCCTCCGTGAGATAGAAGATCTCAAGAAGAACAGGAGGCCAGCAGAGGATCTCACCCCCCTGATGCCAAGGATGCTGGATTTCACCAGTCCAGAATCCATGGCTCAGTTCTCACAAGGATCATCTATCCTTCAATAGGGGTCCATGGGTCAACAGGCCCAAGGATCCTCGCTATTTCAGCCAGGATCATCTATCTTCCAATAAGGATCCATGGGTCAGCAGAATCAAGGATCCTCATATTATCGGCAAGGATCAGCTATCCTTCCACAAGGATCCTACAGTACCCAAACCCAAGGATCCTTCATCCCGAATCAAGGATCCTCAGGCGTCCAACATCAACGATCCTCCGAATTCCATGAAGGAGACATAATCCCCATGCAGACCATACCCTCTGGAAGACCAACTCTTATTGCAGACTCCTCTTATCCCATCTACTCATCGGAGATGCCAACCTTCACTCAGCAGAGAGGTAATGTGTACGATCCTTTACGCTTAGATGCTAACCGTGGTTTCATGCAGGATGCAGGTATCAACCAAGCTATTGCCAAGGAGCTGCAGAAGTTCAAGGATACGATATCCAGTGTTCCCGGAGTCATAAGAACAATTCCCGAGATACCTGAGGGAAGCCACAAAGTATCCAGATTTTCTCCACCTGTCTGTGATGCTGAAATCCCGAAGCTGTTCCAGACTCCGAATATGAAGACTTACGACGGGACCACTGATCCTGAAGAACATGTAGCACAATATAGGGAAATGATGGAGATCAATCCTATTCCGGAGAGACTCAAGAAGCTTGCCTATGCAAAGGCTTTGGATCCACACTAACGGGAGCCGCGCTGAAATGACTGCTAAGTCTTCCTCCTTTTTCAATTACTTCTTTCTCTTACTTAGTTAATTTATTTAACACTCAATTTTCCTGTAGTCGAAAATTTGAGAGGTTAACCAGTGATTTATATCGTGTTGTCCAACCTAGTGATGAATCCCTCAGGGATTTCGTTACCAGATTCGGAAAGGAAGCTCTAGAAATCCCAAATCTTGACATGACTACTGCTTTTGAAGCATTCAAGATGGGAATTCAGAAGAGCTCCCCCTTTTATGATGATTTAGTGATGACTCCATGCAGGACATTAGACGAAGTCAGAAACAGGGCATTGAGATACATCCGATTGGAATAAGACAGAAGGATCCAGGATCGTCTTTGGGGACAAACAAAACAAGAAAACCCTGAAAAGAATAAAGGATCCTAGAACAGGAACAACAATTCGAAGCCGTACACCAAGTTCAACAATCAAAATGTACGGGCTGTTGAAGAAGGAGATGACGATGAAGACTATCCTTGCATCTCCGACTATTGTTTCTCTGTAGACACTCATGGCTTGATCTGTGCCATGAAAGATCTAAGAGAAAAGGCGAGGTGGCCGCGAAAGAATGAGAAGACTGTCGGTTTCAAGGACAAATCTAAGTGGTGCGCTTTCCACGAAGACTTCGGCCACACGACAGACGAGTGTATCGGCTTGAGGAGGGAAATTGTTTACCTCTTGAGAAAGGGTCACTTTAAAGAGCTCTTGGGAAGGAAAAAAATCCAAGATCCAGGATCCTGAATACCTTCCACAGAAAGCAACACCACCACCACCAGATGCTCATGTGATCAACTTTGTCTCCAGAGACTACGAATTGTTTCAAGATTCTTGTGCCATAAAAGAAACTCCTGTAGTAGAATTCGAATTGGAAGATGAGAGAAGACCACTCATCCCCACTACTCGAGTGACTGATCAGAGAATCTTTTTCAATTCAAGAATCCAGGATCCTCATCAGGACAAGCTGGGTATGCAAATGATCAATTTCATCTCCGGAGGTTCAGACATATGTGGAACTTCTTTCTTCAGCAAAAAGACTTGCCAAAGAAATCAAGATGGATAATGGAGATCGACCAATAGTGTCAACCACCTTAACAACAGACAAAATAATGTTCTTCAATGAGGAAGACAAGCTGAACATTCAGGATCCTCATCTTGATGGTTTAATTATTACTTTATTTATTTCTAACCATTATGTACGCAGGATCCTAGTTGACGGTGGCAGCTCAGTCAACTTTATCCAACATGATGTCCTCAAGAAGATGAACATCCCGAATTCAGAAATCATTCCTAGGACATCGGTGCTAGTCGGTTTCAGTGGTGAAACCAAGAAGACATTGGGGAACATCAACCTCCCAACTTATATCGAAGGGTTAAACTCATACCAAAAATTTTGTGTTATAGATAACCTTTCCTGTTGCAATGTTATTTTAGGTAGGCCTTGGCTCCATGGAATGAAGGCTGTAGCCTCAACCTATCACCAATGCATCAAACTACCTACTCCTTGGGGAGTTGTGAAGATAGTGGGTGACCAAGCGGAGGCTAGAAACTATTATTCATCGTCAATGAAGCCAACAGCCAAGCAAACTATAGCACAGCAACTACAGCAACATCCTAGGGACGTGCTGGAAGCTCGAGAGAAAGACCTTAAAGAAGTATCATTGGACCCCGAGGATCTAGAAGTAAAGGTGTTCCTAGGATCCAGTATCCCTAGTAAGATTGAGGAGGATATAATATCCTTCTTAGGGCGAAGAAGATCTACTTTTGCCTTCAAGCACTCGGACATGACAGGTATTTCAAAAAAGGTAATCACTCATAAACTCGGCCTTGATTTATCTGTTAAACCCGTCCATCAGAAGCGAAGGAAATTCGCTCCTGAGAGGAACAAGATCATACAAGAAGAAGTTGAAAAACTTCTTAAGGCCGGTATGATCAGAGAGGTTCAATATCCTCGATGGCTAGCTAATGTGGTCGTTGTTTAAAAAAAAATGAAAAGTGGAGGGTGTGTGTCGATTTTACCGATTTAAACAAGTCATGCCCCAAGGATCCTTTCCCACTACCACATATAGATTCCATGGTGGATGCAACGGCAGGACATGAAATGCTTACTTTTATGGATGCTTTCTTTGGATTTCAACAAATTCAGATGGAACCATCTGATCAAGAGGATACAGCATTCATGACTCCTACCGGCATATACTGTTATACTGCTATGCCGTTTGGACTAAGAAATGCAGGGGCAACATACCAAAGACTGGTCAACATGATGTTTAAGGATCAGTTGGGTAAGACTATGGAAGTATACATAGACTATATGGTGGTGAAGTCAAAGAAAGCTGAGGATCACCTTAGACACCTCGAGGAAGCATTCAATATCCTTGACCATTATAACATGAAATTGAATCCGTCAAAATGCCATTTTGGTGTTAAGGCTGGAAAATTTCTGGGATATATGGTAACCAAAAGTGGAATTGAAGCAAGCCCCAAACAGATTGAAGTCATCCTCAATTTGAAGTCTCCTGCAAATGCAAAGGATGTACAAAGGCTCACGGGAAGAATAGCTTCTCTCAATAGGTTCATCTCAAGATCCTCCGAGAAGTGCAAGGACTTCTATGACATCCTTAGGAAGAATAAGAAATTTGAATGGACGGAAAAACATGAGGCTGCGCTTACAGGCTTGAAGGATTACTTATCCTCAGCTCCAACTCTAATGAAGCCAGTGGATGGAGAATCCTTGTATTTGTATTTTGCTGTCTCAGGAAATGCAGTAAGTGCCGTCTTGGTAAAGGATCATGAAGGTGAACAATATCCCGTTTACTATGTAAGTAAAAGTCTTCTAGATGCGGAAGCCAGGTATTCTCGTTTAGAAAAATTAATTCTTGCACTCATTATGGCTTCTACTAAGCTAAGACATTATTTTGAAACTCATCCTATTATTTTGAGAACTAATTATCCTGTGAAGAATGTTCTTAGAAAACCAGAATTATCAGGTAGAATGGCCAAGTGGGCTGTGAAGTTAAGCGCATTTGATATCCAATACGAGCCAAGAACAGCAATCAAATCTCCAGTGCTAGCGGACTTTGTGGCTGATTTCACTAGTGATCTACAAAAAGAAGCTGACTTGGAGGTCCAACAACTGGAAAAGACCAAGGATCCTTGGACACTCTTCACTGATGGAGCATCCAACGTGAGAGGAACAGGATTGGGGATCCTATTGAAATCGCCACAGGGGGACATATTACCCCAGTCCATAGCTTGTGAGTTCCAAGCAACAAACAATGAAGCAGAGTATGAGGCTCTGATCGCAGGTTTGCAATTAGCCAAAAGCATGAGGATCAGGTATCTTCAAGTTTATGTAGATTCTTTATTAATAACTAACCTCTTTAATGGCTCGTATGCTGTTAAAGGTGAGAAACTAATGAAATATTTAGATGTTGTGAAGGAGTTATCGAAATCCTTCGAAATATTTAGTATTACACAGGTACCGAGGGAAGAAAACGCTGGGGCAGATGCCTTGGCAAACCTAGCCTCATCTCTGAAGATTCCTGAGAATTTGAAAATCTCAATAATCCACATTCTCTCGCCAGCGATAAGAGTATAAGAAGTTGGAGAGATAAAAAATGATAAAGAAATCAAGCTCTGGGATCCTTTATCCTCAAATAACAAAGGATCATGGATCCATCCTATCAAGAACTACATTCAGACTGGAGAGATTCCAGCTAGGCCTGTAAATGAACCGAACTTTCGGTGAACTGTTCATGAACCGTTCAGCGGGAAGTTCGTTTATGTTCGTTTATTTAATAAACGAACGAACATGAACACAAAATTTGTGTTCATTTAATTAAATGAATGAACATGAACACATGTTCCGTTCGTTCATTTATGTTCATGAACGTTCGTTTATGTATTAATAGAAAATAATTAAATATTATCTGGATATGTCATCCGCTTAAAGGTTTTATATTTGTTAATTTGTGTTCATTTATGTGTTTTCAGATTTAAGTTTGTTTATGTTTGTTTGTGTTCATTCACATTGGTTCATATATGTTTATTTATCTTTGTTATCTTTGTTTAGTTATGTTTGTTTAGATTTTAAACAAACAAACACAAATGTCCATTTTTAAATAAACGCACATGAACTTAAATATTTGTTCGATTAATAATAAAGTTAAATGAACGAACACGAATATGCCCTTGTTCGTGTTATACGATTCATTTACGGGCTTTCAATATTCACATTGATGAATACATCGGTTTTATTCTCTAGCCTTTACCAATTTTATTTATGTTCGTATGTGTTCGTGAACACAATATTTTTCTTAATGAACGAACACGAACATAAAATCTCGTTCGGTAAGTGTTTGTGAACCGTTCCTGAACACAATATTTTCTTAACGAACGAACATGAACAAGGCCTTGTTCGTGTTCGATTGGTTCGTTTACAGCCTTGATTCCAGCGACAGAAAATCCCAAATCCTACAAACTCAAGGTATCCCAATATATTTTGTTAAATGATATGGTATATTGAAAATCTCTTGCAGGTCTATATTTGAGATGCATTGAGGATCATGAGATCCAAGAAGTACTCAAGGATTTTCATGAAGGAGATTGCGGCAATCACACAGGCTAAAGAGCATTATTTTCCAGGATACTTAGAACTAGATATTTCTGGCCAACAATGAAGAAGGATGCAGTGGAGTATTCAAGGAAATGTGATGCTTGTCAAAGACATGCAAACATCCTTCATCAGCCAGCGGAGCCTTTATACCCTATATCCTCCTCATGGCCTTTCATGAAATGGGGTATGGATATTGTAGGCAAGCTACCAAAAGCACCCGGTGGAAAAGTCTTTATGCTTGCTATGACTGACTACTTATCCAAATGGATTGAGGCAGAAGCATTTGTACAAGTCCAAGAAAGGGAAGTAATATCTTTTATTAAACGAAATATTATAACTAGATTTGGTATTCTTGCTGAAATTGTTTGTGACAATGGTTCCCAGTTTATCGGGAATAGAACAACTAACTTTTGTGACAGTTGGAGCATCAAAATGATTACTTCCACTCCGGTTCATCCTCAAGCCAATGGTCAAGCAGAGTCTAGCAACAAGATTATCATCAACAATCTAAAGAAGAAGCTAGGATCCAAGAAGGGAAAATGGGCTGAAGAACTTTCTTATGTTCTTTGGGCAGACATGACAACTCCAAAGAATGCAACATGTCAAACACCCTTTTCATTGGTGTTTGGGTCAGAAGCAGTAATTCCCACAAAAATGGTGGTTCCTACGGCAAGAACGAGTATCCTTGATCCTGATGTCATTGAAGAAATCCTTCTTGAAGACTTGGATACTATAGAAGAACTCAGAGACCTAGCCAAGATCAGGATGGCAGCATATCAACAAAGGGTAGCTGGGGCATACAACAAAAATATCAGAATCATAAGATTTCAAGAAGGAGATCTAGTGTTAAGGATAGCCTTTCAAAACACAACAAATCCGGCTGATGGGAAGCTAGCGCCCAAATGGGAAGGACCTTATCAAATTGAGTCGGAAGCAGGGAAGGGGGCATATCATTTGCTCACAATGGAAGGCAACAGGTTACCAAGAGCATGGAATGCCATCCATCTCAAGAAATATTTTTTCTGATCAGGATCCATTATCCCGAGAGGATATATTATCCAAAAAAGGATCTAGGATCCTTAAATCGGTAACATCTTTCTGATCAATTATTCTTTTTGAATTATTACTGTTAATTTAAGGATAATATATTCTTAACACTTTATTTTTTCCAATCTTTAAATAACCATGCAGGATTATAATGATTCATTTGATGTTCAAGAGGTTGGCCACCTCTCATTTGCATTTAAGGTATTATCTTGTTTCTCTTGGCCTAGCCCACGTTTGGATATGACCCCCGATGGTCATATCCCCTACGGTTTAAAGGTTTTGACCTTTCTCATGATCGCCAGTAGCGCACGCAATCCAATGTATAGTCCGGGGCAGCGGGACCAGTATACGCTTAGTGGCTGACAATTTCGTTATCTCCGGCTATATGGAGGATCCTACGATTTATGGTAGACGTACCATACCACCGGTTTATAACGTTTTCACGTTATCTCACGTTTGGGCGAGTCCCCAATTAACATCGGTATTTGTGCTTGTCCCCAGTTTGTGCTTGTCCCCAGATTACACGGGCTTGTCCCTAGTTGCACGGGCTTGTCCCCAGATTACACGGGCTTGTTCCCAGATTACACGGGCTTGTCCCTAGATTACACGGGCTTGTCCCCAGTTGCACGGGCTTGTCCCCAGTAAATTATTTAGGCTTGTCCCCAGCTTAATGGGTTTGATCCCAGTTAATATTATGAATTATTTGCAGCAGATTTTCTAAGTTCCTTCTGAAGATCAAGAAACTAAGGATCCCGGATCCTAAAGCTATTCCTTTAAGAGTTCAATACTTTTGGTAACTTAGAACTATCTAGACCTTCTGGTATGATCTCTGTTAATTAACTTATGTATGATATTTGTTGCAATAAATTTGGATCTTTCAGTTTAAAAGGATTATTTCCTTAAAATTGTTTTAATACTAAAAATTTTGCATGTCTTAAGGAGACTTTTTCCTAAAATTTACCCTTTGAGGGAATTCTCTTATATAAATTTTATCAACTGTTAAAGATGTCTTATCCTAATATTTTTTATTTAAGGATATTCTTTTCTAATATTTTTTCCCTAAGGGTATTCTATCCTAAACAATTTTCATAAGGATCTTTTATCCTAAAAATATTTTACTTAAAACTATTTGTCAAACTATCAACAATGTTAATGTTATATCTATCAAATTTTTGAAAATAAGCAACAAGTAAAAAGTCAAAAGATTTATATATTAATTAAAATAAGCCGCAAGGACTTAGCCAAAATTCTTAACCCAGACTTCACCATGCAAAAGATGGACCATCCATCCGGGTTAAGTAAGAGTTACTAACAGTTCATAAGTGTAGGAAATTTAACAATAGGGGCAACAAAGGCTTCATCCCCACAAACAGAGGATCCCTCCACCTTCGTCACCCCCACAGATAGTCTTAAGGATCATGGATCCTTTATCCTAAATACTATTGTTTATTACAGACCATAGAAATTGTTCATAAAAACATCATAAAAGCAAAATAAAACGGGCTTGGGCCTTGTCTTTTGTGTCCTTCATCGCCCGTTCATGCGTTTGCTTCCACCTTCACCGTTGCCTCATTCCCACATTCGGCTTCATCCAGACCCTTCGCACCGCTCGTCCTTGCTTCACCTGCTTCAACCATCATAGCTTCAGCCTCATCCTCGCCTCCACCTAAGTCGATCAAGGCTTGCTTCCATTCTTTGATTTCCCATGAAGACTTATCAAAGGATGGATCGTTGGCCTCAGTCACCAATTTGATCCTAGCCTCGAGGACCGACTTGGCTGCCCAGAATTTCACCTCTTCAGTAGCCCGATTGATTTCGTCCTGCATCTGGACGGCCAGGGCAGCAACATGCTCCTCTATCTGCCTCTTCTATTTGGTTATCTTCAAGTGGGCCTTATCCTTAGCAGCAACCATTGATCTCATCGCGGCAATGGTCTCGTCATGCTCTGCGATAGTCTTCTCTTAGTGGCTTTGGGAAGAATTGATGGCCTATAAATGGAAGCAGGATAAGCTTGGGAGGATACTTGAATAATAAAAATTGACAAGAATAAAGGATCCTTACATTAGAAAGCATTTCCAGAATCTGCTTTTCGGCATCAAAGGGGTTCTCTGGATCTGAATTCTTCTTTCTCTTAGATCCTGAATTTGCTTGAGTTGTGATCGGACGAGGCTCGGACGTAGGGGTTGATTTCGGAGTCTCTTTCTTGGTAAACATGCAATCGATATCCTTGAGGGAGAACTTGGAAGCAGACTTTCCTGATTTCGGAGCACCTGTAAACAGCAAATGACAGATAAGTTTTCAACTCTTAACACTTTTTAATAGTAAAAAATTATTACTCTTACTTGACATGATTGATTCTGAATTTGATCCTTGAAAAGCTTCAATAAATTTTGCTTGAAAAGTCCTGATTGCAGGATCCAGTGATAAAAACTTCTTCACTCTGTCTTCAACTCCCGGCAGATCAGCCAGCAAATCGAAATTTTCAACTACACAGGCAATAAAAATTATTAGCAAAAGAACAAAGTATCCTATCTAGGTTACCTAAGGATCCTAGATCCTACCCTTTGGTATCCACTTTTTGGGAAGGTTAGTTCCACCCGGAATGGAATCTCGCCTTACGAAGAAAAACTGGTTTTTCCAGAGGGTACCATTAAGGGTGACTTTGAAAATGGGAATTTCCTGGTGAGGTTTCGATTTGAAGACGAAGCGTTTGGAACCATGGGTAACAAGATTGTACAGGTATGCCAGTTCAGCTAGGCCAAACTCAACTCCTTCCTCTTCGATTACCCTCTTTATGGTATGAAGGGTTCTCCATAACATCGGCATGGTCTGTATATAACTGATTCCCGTAAGTGTGAAGAACCATTGGGTGAAATCGGGAAAAGCATACTTGTAACCTATCAGAAACGGTTGGGCCGGAAAGCAAATCCAGTTTTTCGAGATACTATCGCTACGGGCTGTAGAATCAAAAGGTTGGAAAACTGTATCGGCTGGGAAGTGTGATTGGATTTCATCGATTTCTGGGTCTGTGAATATACAGATCTCGGATGTGGGGGCTTGGAGCATACCTTGTGAATAAAGATCATCCGGGTCGAGATGATTGAAAGAAGAAGACGAAGAAGGTACATGAGTAGTCGACATGTTAAAAGAAAATAAACAAAGAGAAAGAAGGATACCTGAAAGACGCCTGGATCTACGGTTATAAGAAGATTATGATTATCGCATATATAGGCGGCGTGTAATTATGGTTTGTAGATATTAAACCGCCTGACACACGTCTAATCACCTTCTTTTTTGCAGGGATTTGAAATTCAAAATGACAGCTGTTTCGCACAATCACCCGCCATTTTGGGGGCAATTGTTAGGCCATGAAATTTATACTGAGGATCCTTTATCCTTGACTGTCTTATAGATAGTTTAACGCAACGGCTTGCTGCTGCTGGGAGCAAGACGCAACTACCAGTCTTCCAGAGCTCAAAAACCACTGCTGCTGCCCCGGTGGTTAATACTAACAGTAATGTTTCATCTATGTTTTTGCAGGTTAAAGCATACATGGAGTAGCAGAACAAGACCAACCAGAGGATCCTCCGTGAGATGGAAGATCTCAAAAGAACAAGAGGCCAGCAGAGGATCTCACCCCCCTGATGCCAAGGATGCTGGTTTTCACCAGTCCAGAATCCATGGCTCAGTTCTCACAAGGATCATCTATCCTTCAATAGGGGTCCATGGGTCAACAGGCCCTAGGATACTCGCTATTTCAGCCAGGATCATCTATCTTCAAATAAGGATCCATGGGTCAGCAGCATCAAGGATCCTCATATTATCGGCAAGGATCAGCTATCCTTCCACAAGGATCCTACAGTACCCAACCCCAAGGATCCTTCATCTCGAATCAAGGATCCTCAGGCGTCCAACATCAACGATCCTCTGAAGTCCATGAAGGAGACATAATCCCCATGTAGACCATAGCCTCTGGAGGACCAACTCTTATCGCAGACTCCTCTTATCCCATCTACTCATCGGAGATGCCAACTGGTACGACTATACTGTTGCAATGACTTCCTCATTCTTACAGCTTAGCGCATCGGCTACCACATTAGCTTTACCAGGTAGTACTTAATGTCGCAGTCGTAATCCTTTATCAGTTCTAACCATCTTCTCTGCCTCATGTTCAGCTCTTTCTGTTCAAAGAAGTACTTTAAACTTTTATGATCTGTACACTTAGTACCGTACAGGTAATGTCTCCATATCTTGAGAGTATGCACTACTGCTGCTAGCTCTAAATAATGCGTCGGATAAGTACTCTTGTGGACTTTCAACTGTCTAGACGCGTAAGCTATCACCTTCCCTCGTTGCATTAACACGCAACCTAACCCACGATGCGAAGCATCGGTACAAACAACCAAATCCTCGTCACCATCGGGCAAAGCAAGGATTGGAGCCTGCGTGAGTCTTTTCTTTAATTCCTCAAAAGCTTCTTCTTGAAACTTACCCCAACTAAACACTATCGACTTTCGGGTCATGCCGGTCAATCGTGCGGCTATCTTGGAGAAACCTTCGATGAACCTCCTATAGTAGCCAGCTAAACCCTAAGAAACTTCGTATATTAGTCGGATTCTGCGGGGTCTTCCAATTCGTTATCGCCTCAATCTTAGCTGGGTCCACTGAAATCCCTTCAGGATTAATCCCATGACCTAGAAATTGTACTTCTCGCAACCAGAACGCGCATTTCGAAAACTTAGCGTACAACTTCTCTCTCTTCAGAGTCTCCAATACTTCTCTCAGATGCTCGGCATGATCAGACTCGCTTTTGGAATAAATCAATATATCATCGATGAAGACGACAACTGACTTATCCAACATCAGCCGACACACCCTATTCATCATATTCAAAAATGCTGCAGGAGCATTTGTTAGACCGAATGACATTACGAGGAACTCGTAGGGTCCATACCGCGTCTGAAATGTTGTTTTAGGGATGCCTGCCTCTTTCACTTTCAATTGATGATAGCCTGACCTGAGTTCTATTCGTGAGAACCAACTTAAGCCTTGCAATTGGTCAAACAGATAATCAATCCTTGGCAATGGATATCTATTCTTTATCGTAAGCTTGTTCAACTCACGATAGTCTATGCACATTCTCATACTTCCGTCCTTCTTCTTCACGAACAACGCTGGCGCACCCCAAGGGGAAACACTTGGTCTTATGAAACCTTTGTCGAGGAGTTCTTGCATTTGGGACATTAGTTCTTTCATCTCGGACGGCGCTAGACGGTAAGGCGTTTTTGCAACGAGCTGGGCTCCTGGTACTAAGTCTATCTGGACATCTATCTCACGCTCCAGTGGCAACCCCGGAAGA
Organism: Bidens hawaiensis; assembly: GCF_021521415.1. NCBI lineage: Eukaryota > Viridiplantae > Streptophyta > Magnoliopsida > Asterales > Asteraceae > Bidens > Bidens hawaiensis. The sequence goes on along the minus strand of NW_027499869.1, from coordinate 43,720 downwards.
TCCTCAAGAAATACTTCTGGGTAGTCGCACACGATAGGAACATCTTTCATTTCTTTCTTCTTGGCCGTAGTGTTGACAACATACGCCAGTTATGCATCACAACCTCGTCTTAATAACCCTTCGGCTTTTATCATCGAAATGACGTTAAGCCCTGAACTTTCTTTATCACCATAAACCGTCACCGCACTACCATCCAAGGACTTTTGCTTTATTATCCTACTCTTACATACTATCTGAGCTTCAAAATCAAACAACCAATCCATTCCCAAAACTACATCGAACCCTCCCAAGGTCATAACATACAACGTAACAGGGAACTCATGCCCCTCTAATTCTATCTTATAGTCCTTAACCATTTTCGTTACTTTCACCGAGGTGTCACTAGCGGTTTCTACTATGAAGGTTTCAGACACCTGGCAACATTTCATTTTAGCTAGTTTACTAAATGTCGTAGCTACAAAACTTCTATTCGCACCCGAATCAAATAATACTGAAGCAGAATTACCGTTTACTAAAAACGTACCAGTTACAACATTAGGAATCTGCCTAGCTTGTTCCTGGGTCAGCGTGTAGGCTCTAGTTCTCGGCCTCGCTTGATCAGCATCTTTCTTCCCACTTCCTCCAGCCTCACCATCGATGCACTTCCTTGCCATATGGCATGTCTTGCCACATTTGTAACATGTTGGCTTCGCACTGCACTCATTGGCATAATGCCCTACCTTCCTGCTCTTATAACATGCATTCGACCCCATCCTGCATTCCCCCATGAGCCTTTCCACATTTGTTACAAACATCAGAACTTCTACTCCACTTACACACCCCACCATGCATCTTTCCACAGGTCTTACACTACCCCTTCTCCTAGACTCTTGACTGTTTGTTCTTGCGGTTCCACAACTGAGTACCAGGTCGTTTAGCAGGAGCGACCCACTTCTTCTCTTTCTTCTCTTCCACTACCACCTCATCTGTCGACAAGTCCTCATAAACCGTTTTTGCGAGCCCCACAGCAGAATCAAAAGTAATTGGTCTACCAGCCTTGACCAAGACGCGAACATTCTACGACAGTCCTCTAAGGTAACACTTGATCTGCTTGGCCTCAGTGTTCACCATGTCTGGCACCAGCCTTGACAGACGGTTGAACTCAGTGAGGTATTCGCGGTGCGTCATCTTACCCGCCTTCAGACTCAAGAACTTCATCTCAACCTTTTCAACTTCAGCATCAGCACATAATCGCTTCATCACTAACTCCTTCAGATCATTCCATATCAAAGCCTTGATCCCTTCTCGACTCTTCCTCTGCTCAACCGACTCCCACCAGTACATTGCCTACTCACCGAATGATTGTGTAGCAGAACCCAATTTTCCTATTGGATTATCGTCAACGCGTGATTTCCGCTAATCGTCATTATTATTATTCCCTTTTCGTTTTTGTTCGTCTATTGAGGTGAGTACCACATTCCCCTATTTTACTTCTTTTTCCATGTTTTGGGGACATATGCGTAAATTATATTTCTCATATATACTTATACTCAAAATTGCAACTTTGTCTTATGTGTTAACAACTTATACCTTACTTGTTTATGTGCTTATTTGCTTTGCATGCTTCCGCGTTCAGAGAGGTCCAACATAATCTCAGTCTAGTATGATCATACACCAGTCGTTATAGCCTTTGTGCTTCTCGACATCTCAGTTATACTTGATCATTTGGTTAATTTGTTATTCTCATATGACTTGTTGCAATTACTTATTTTTATGTATACTATATGTACATTTAAACTGGTGTGTTTCTCACTCAACCTAACGTTGACAAAACTACTTTATTTTCAATGCATACGCAGGTTATTGTATGATGTGAAGTAATTGAGGTTAGAAGATTACTTAAGGACTTATGCTAGATGAAATTTAATGAGACAATGTCTTAAGGACTTATGCTAGAAGAAATTTAATGAGACAAAATTGTTTATGATTGTTGATGCACTATTGTTCTTTTTGTTTGGATATTGTATGAATTTTGTTTTATTTGAAATTATTAAATAGATATCAAAATTTATAAATGTTTCATGATAGTAACCTTTGAAAAGCTATGAGCAATCCGTTACGCCCCGGCATTTCCGCCATAGGTTGGGGTGTGACAGAAGCAGTGGCCGAAGACTTCGCCGAATACAAGTCGGCTAAGTTGGCGGAAATGGCCGAGGCGAAGGAGCAAAAGAAATTAGCTCTTGATTCGAAATTAAAAAGTGACGAGGCGTATATCAACCATTTTATGAAAGCCAAAAAACGAGATTTAACGTTCCTCCTACAACCGCACGAACATCTTAACGAACCCCTTAGATCGATCCTACTTCAACGCAAATGCGAGATATGCGACAAGTGGAGCTGGGCAGGGCCGTAGGTTTTTTTTGTCGGTTTTTTTAATTTATTTATCTTTGTAACATTTATTTAATCTTGTTTTATTTTTTATTTAATTTAACCTTGTTTTAGTATTTATTTTATAAAAAATAAAAATAAAATATGAAACCATCACACCACACCACCAATCCCACTAAATTCCATCAGTAGTGATGGATTTGGTTGGGGTGACGTGTCACTATACCATTGGGTGGTCAAAGTGATGGAAATACCATCACAATGAACCAACCCCTCCCCCTTATACGTGTATAACATTTGAGAAGTTTAGTGACGTAAGACCGTAATTGGTTCACATGGCGTACCAGCTTCTCACATATCATTCAACTTTTTTTTCATTTTTATATTAATTCCAATATCTAACATACGTAACCAAAACCGACCTAATTCAGATCGACTCTCCACCGTAATGCCCAGGTTTTACCAACCGTTGTTTTTTTTTTCTGTTCTACAACTGTAACAAACATCATTTGTCCACATGGTAGCACCAGCTTGTGACGCTTCATAAAATATTTTGATTATTTTTTAGTTCAGCATTGTAGCGAACGTAACCGGAACCGACCTAATTTATGAATACTCACCGCAGTAACACCCAGGTACCGACCAATGTTTTGTTTTGTTTTTAGTTCCTATGGCGTAACGAACGTAACTGAAATTGACTCAATTCACATCGATTTGCCGCTGTAACTTTTTGGTATAATAAGTTATGCGATTAATCTGGACGTTAGCTAGTTTAATATTTAGGTTTAGTGTCAGTTTAATAACTAAGTTAACCGATACCACCAAATTTGTGTTTCTTTGATATTAAGTTGTATTTGTTATTCTTTAATATGTTAATTTTTATACTATAAATGACATATTATCAGTGTCACTACTATTTCTACATTGACATAATGTTTTCAGTTTAGTGTCGGTATCATAACGAACTTCTAACATCCGAATGAACATGAATGTGCCGCCGTGATCATAACGAACTTCTACCAACCAAATACACATTAATGTACCACTACATCGGGGCGTGTACAAACCTAGTTAATTATAAGATGTAAGTAATCCTTCTGAGTAGGTTGAGCTAAAGCACCTTACCTATGTGAGTAATCCTTCTGAGTAGGTGGCCTGGGTAGTGAAACTTGTTCGTGATTAAGGCTGTAAAGAAACTGAACTGAACGGAGCCTTGCTTATGTTCGTTCGTTTAGCATTAAACTTGCTCATGAAAGTTAATCGAACAAAAACATTTGTTCGTGTCCGTTGTTAGGAATTTAACATGTTCGCAAACGGTTCACAAACAAAAACAAACATGTACTATTAAGACTTATTTATATGATTGAAAAGAAGTGATTACATCGAAACAAAAGGCAAGTGGACAAGAAGTTTCCCTGATACTAGACAACATTCTTGATCAAAAACAATAGACATAATCAACTTAATTAAATATAAAGTTAAGCACTTGAGATAATATTAATCATAAATATTATCATCCCCTAATAAGAAATTTTATTATGATAATGTCAATGAATCACAAGTTACACTTGTTGTTAGTTAAAACAAAACTTTATAAAACAAACCGTTTAACAAAACGAACTAAACATAAGCAAAAAATTATGAAATTTAAATGTTAGGTTGTTATTACAAAAAAAATTATAAAAAAATAAAACAAACCTTTAACTAACGCACATAAATGAACACATTATCAAACGTTCATAAACACAAATAAACAAATGCAACATGTATTCATGTTCGTTCATTTAACTAAACGAACACAATTTTTTGTTTTTGTTTGTTCATTTACTAAGCGAACGAATGTAAACGACCTTTCCACTGAAAGGTTCATGAACTGTTCGCTGAACGTTCAGTTCATTTACAGCCTTACTCGTGATTGTTTGCTTTTTGACACTTACAACGATGCTATTACCGTTTGGGTTTATAAAAACTTAACATTTAATAACCTTTTTTACACTATAATTACTACTAAAATTACATAAAATTGAACCATCTTCTACTTTTATCTCTATTTCAAAAATACATGTCTATCCATGAATCCAAACAATCAAACGGACAAAAATAACAATGTACCGTGACCCAATAGCTATATAAGAACATAGGCTTATGTGAAACTTGATTTATAGATTTAACATGTAGTGCTATATAATATGGGCCTTAAGTACACAAGTGTAAGGCCCCGTCACCGGTAACCCTACTTTCGTGTTGGATTTACTCATAAACACAGTTCTAAATATCAGAGTTAATTAAAAACTTTACGCGGAATATAAAACTTTCATAAAACATTACATATCAATTCATAATCATGTCTTAAAACATTCCTCTTGTCTTTCAAAATCAAAACATAACTTATAAAACATATCAGATCTTCAGATGCCAGGCTTTAGTCTTCTGCCATGTGTCCTCCACTCAAGCCAGCTGTCTCATCCTACTCACCTGCGTGCATACTAAAAGTCAGCTACGCTGAGTGAGTTCTAGTTAATCATACAATACCATACAATACCTTATTACATACATACGTACTTAACCTCATAACTTTCTTTCATACACACATAAGTACTCATACCTTCATTCTTACTTACATACTTTCTTTCTTACTTACATACTTTCTTTACATTCATAATCATACGTTTTAAAGAGCCTTTCGCCCTATAACCTCACAGATATTATAAGGGTCTGGTCCCTAACATCACAGATATTATAAGGGTCTGGTCCCTATCCTCACAGATATTGTAAGGGTCTGGTCCCTAACATCACAGATATTATAAGGGTCTGGTCCCTAACATCACAGATATTATAAGGGTCTGGTCCCTAACATCACAGATATTATAAGGGTCTGGTCCCTTGCTTTCGAATATTAGTAGGGTTCAGTTCCCTCTTCGTTACCATACAACCATGCATCATACCTCGAGTATTATTAGGGCTCGGTACCCTTTTCGTAACCATATAACCATACAACCGTCATTTCCTTCTTTTATTAACTTTATTACGTTCATACACATAAACATTCATATCATACTTGCCATATTTATAACGTTACAACCTGACAATACGTGCAATATCCGAAGATCGTTCACGAACCATCAAGCAATCATTCATACATATCACATATATCACATATGGCTTTATAACGTTACAACCTGACAGTACGTGCAATATCCGAAGATCGTTCACGAACCATCAAGCAATCATTCATACATATCACATATATCACATATGGCATACACTTATCACTTAGGATAAATGTATTAACAACACATCAAGTATGCACACAGCCACGAAAACATAACAAGGAATGGGGCTAGAAACTCACCTGAATCCTGTTACGCTCGCCGTTGATCGTAATTCCTTTCTTTAACTGGGCTCGGCTAACTGTATAATATTTACACATATCAATTAACTACTACTACTCGTTTTGTATTTCCATCTATATATGACCCACAACGAACGGGGGTCCGGGGGCAGCGCCCCTGGCAGCGGGGTTCTAGGGGCGGCAGCCCCTAGCGGGGTGGTCCAAGGGGCAGAGCCCCTGGCTGGGGTTAAGCTGCCAGGTCAGCTTGGAAAAATTTTATTTTCGATAACTGCCTTAACACATTTTCCATTAGGTTTTTAATTTATTTTATAAACGAACTTCACTTCAGGCGAAGTTAAACCTTAGGCGAACTTGGCTTCAGGCGAAGTTAAACCTTAGGCGAACTTGGCTTCAGGCGAAGTTAAACCTTAGGCGAACTTGCTTCAGGCGAAGTTAAACCTTAGGCGAACTTGGCTTCAGGCGAAGTTATACCTTAGGCGAACTTGGCTTCAGGCGAAGTTAAACCTTAGGCGAACTTGGCTTCAGGCGAAGTTAAACCTTAGGCGAACTTGGCTTCAGGCGAAGTTAAACCTTAGGCGAACTTGGCTTCAGGCGAAGTTAAACCTTAGGCGAACTTGGCTTCAGGCGAAGTTATACCTTAGGCGAACTTGGCTTCAGGCGAAGTTAAACCTTAGGCGAACTTGGCTTCAGGCGAAGTTATACCTTAGGCGAACTTGGCCGTAGGCGAAGTTACGCTTGAAGGCGAAGTTACGCTTGAAGGCGAAGTTCATCAGGCGAACTTAATCTTGCAGGCGAAGTTATCGCGCTGCAGATCTGTTTGCCCATAACTCCTTCGTTTCTTAGCCAAATAACTCGATTTTGGTACCCACGGAATCGTATGATCGGCGCCTACAAATCCCAACCATCAAATCGGCCTAAAATCGACGTTTTAGGGGTCCGATTTGGGCAGTTTGGGTTTCGGGTCCGGTTAACCCATCCAATCCTAACCATTTACAGTAATAATAGATTTGTTGGATTGTTCTTACCTTACCAACTCAGATCTATCAACAAAATCTCGGGTTTCGGCTTCGAATCTTGATCGGTTAGTATGTGTGTGTTTTGAGGAGTGTGTGGAGTGTGTGTGGAGTTTGGTGAGAAATGAGATATTTTGGGATTTTGGGGGTATTTATATCCCTGAAATCCCATTCTCATTTATCCTATCTCAATTAATCCAAGTCCATGACCCGCTCCTACCCGATATTAATAATTAAAAACGCGAAATCACTAACATAACTTTCTTTATTCAACATTATAAATTTTAGGATGTTACAAGTCTTCCCCCCTTAAGGAGGTTTCGTCCCCGAAACCTAACTATTACATAAACAAACTAGGGTAAAACTTGCGCATCTCATCCTCGGCTTCCCAAGTAGCATCTGATCCCTTGCGGTGTTTCCATATTACTTTTACCAAAGGTATAGTTTTGTGACGAAGCTGCTTCTCCTTGCGATCAACGATCTTTATCGGTTGCTCGATGTAGTTCAATTGTTCATCAACCTCAATGTCCATTAATGGCACGTGAGACGTGTCATCAGCTAGACACTTCCTCAGATGAGAAACATGGAAGGTTGAATGAATTCCTTCTAACTCATCGGGTAAATCCAGCTTATAAGCTACTTCCCCCACACGATACAAAATTTTAAATGGTCCAATGTACCTCGGACTTAGCTTCCCTCTCTTTCTAAAACGGATAATTCCTTTCCAAGGCGAGACCTTAAGCATCACATAGTCGCCAACGTTAAACTCAATTGGTCGTCGCCGCTTATCTGCATAAGACTTTTGTCTATCTTGAGCGGCTTTCATTCTTGCTTTGATCTGATCGAGCTTTGAAGACGTTTCTTGAACCACTTCTAGGCTTCCCATTTCTTTCTGACCAATCTCACCCCAACACACCGGGGTTCTACATCGTCTACCGTAAAGCATCTCAAACGGTGGCATACCAATACTCGAATGGTAACTGTTGTTATAGGAGAACTCTGCCAGATGCAGATGATCATCCCAACTTCCACCAAAATCTAAAACGCAAGCACGTAGCATATCCTCAAGGGTTTGGATCGTCCTTTCAGACTGTCCATCGGTTTGAGGATGATACGCCGTACTGATGTTCAACCTCGTCCCCATAGCTTCATGAAATTTCTTCCAAAACCTCGAAGTAAACCGTGTGTCCCTATCAGACACGATCGATAACGGTACTCCATGCTTGGTTACCACTTCCTTGATGAACAAGCTTGCTAACATTTCTGACGAGATGGCCTCTCGTATGGGCAGAAAGTGAGCACTCTTGGTCAAACGGTCCAGAATCACCCAGATGGTATCATGTTGCTTAGCTGTACGAGGTAGCTTAGTTATGAAATCCATGGTGATGTGTTCCCATTTCCACTCAGGTATCTCTAGCGGTTGCATCTTCCCATAAGGCTTTTGGTGCTCGGCTTTGACTTGTAAGCAAGTTAAGCACTTACTAACATAATCCACTACATCGTTCTTCATTCCTGGCCACCAGTAATCTCTTTTCAAGTCTTGGTACATCTTTGTAGCTCCTGGATGGATTGAGTACCTTGACTTATGAGCTTCATCTAAGATTCGACTTCTAAGATCACCATGGCGTGGGATCCACATACGGTCGAACCTAGTCTTAACTCCATGAGTGTTTTCCATCAACTCATCTTGCTGGCCATAAATCCTTTCTTTCTTTACTAACCCTTCGTCTACTAACACTTCTGACTGCACTTTGATGATTTCTTCAAAAAGACTTGAGTTCATGATCAACTTGTATGACTTCACGGTTGCAAGGACTTCCTCATTCTTACGACTTAGCGCATCAGCGACCACGTTAGCTTTACCGGGGTAATACTTAATCTCACAGTCGTAATCCTTTATCAATTCTAACCATCTTCTCTGCCTCATGTTCAATTCTTTCTGCTCGAAGAAGTACTTTAAACTCTTATGATCTGTATAGATAGTGCACTTAGTACCGTACAGGTAATGCCTCCATATCTTAAGAGCATGCACTACAGCTGCTAACTCCAAATCGTGCGTCGGATAAGTACTCTCATGGACTTTCAACTGTCTAGACGCGTAAGCTATCACCTTCCCTCGTTGCATCAACACGCAACCTAACCCTTGATGCGAGGCATCAGCACAAACAACGAAATCCTCATCACCATCGGGTAAAGTAAGGATTGGAGCTTGCGTGAGTCTCTTCTTCAATTCTTCAAAGGCTTCCTCCTGAAACTTTCCCCAATTGAATACTATCGTCTTTCGGGTCATACCGGTCAGCGGTGCGGCTATCTTGGAGAAACCTTCGATGAATCTCCTATAGTAGCCAGCTAACCCTAGGAAGCTTCGTATATCAGTCGGATTCTGCGGAGTCTTCCAATTCGTTATCGCTTCAATCTTAGCTGGGTCCACGGTAATCCCCTCCGGATTAACCACATGACCTAAAAATTGCACTTCTCTTAACCAGAACGCGCACTTCGAAAACTTGGCGTACAACCTTTCTTTCTTCAGAACTTCCAATACTTCTCTCAAATGCTCCGCATGGTCAGACTCGCTCCTTGAATATATTAATATGTCATCAATGAAAACGATAACTGACTTATCCAACATTGGTCGACACACCCTGTTCATCATGTCCATAAATGCTGCAGGAGCATTTGTTAGACCGAATGACATTACGAGGAACTCGTAGTGTCCATATCGCGTTCGGAACGCCGTCTTAGGGACGTCTGCCTCCTTTACCTTCAGTTGATGGTAGCCTGATCTGAGATCTATTCGTGAGAACCAACTCGAACCTTGCAGTTGGTCAAACAGATCGTCAATCCTAGGCAAGGGGTATCTATTCTTTACCGTAAGCTTATTCAACTCACGATAGTCTATGCACATTCTCATACTTCCATCCTTTTTCTTCACAAACAAAACCGGTGCGCCCCACGGAGAAACACTCGGTCTGATAAAACCCTTGTCGAGGAGTTCTTGCAGTTGGGACATCAATTCCTTCATCTCGGACGGTGCTAGACGGTAAGGCGCCTTCGCGACGGGCTGGGCTCCTGGTACTAGATCTATCTGAAATTCTATCTCTCGCTCAGGTGGCAACCCCGGAAGATACTCAGGGAATACTTCTGGGTAGTTGCGCACAATAGGAACATTCTTCATTTCTTTCGTCTCGGCAGTAGCGTTGACAACATACGCCAGGTAGGCACCGCACCCTCGCCTTAACAAACCCTCGGCTTTTATCATCGAAATGACATTAAGCCCATAACTCTCCTTATCACCATAAACCGTCACCGCACTACCATCCAATGACTTTAACCTTATCATCTTACTTTTACATACTATCTGAGCCTCGAACTCAGACAACCAATCTATGCCCAAGACTACATTGAACCCTCCTAAGGCCATAACATACAAAGTAACAGGGAACTCATGTCCCTCTAACTCTATCTTACAATTCTTAACCATTTTTGTTATTTTCACCGAAGTGTCACTTGCGGTTTCTACTACAAAAGTTTCAGACACTCGGCAGCCTTTCATTTTAGCTAGTTTACTAAACGTCGTAGCTACAAAACTTCTATTCGCACCAGAATCAAATAATACAGAAGCGGAAACATCGTTCACTAGAAACGTACCTGTGACGACATCCGGAATCTGCCTGGCTTGTTCCTGGGTCAGCATGTAGGCTCAAGTTCTGGGCCTAGCTTGATCGGCATCCTTCTTTCCACTACCTCCAGCTACACCTTCAGTGCACTCCCTTGACATATGGCCTGTCTTGCCACATTTGTAACATGCTGGCTTCGCACTGCACTCATTGGCATAATGCCCTACCTTCCCGCACTTATAACAGGCATTCGACCCCATTCTGCATTCTCCACCATGAGCCTTTCCACATTTGAGACAAACATTAGAACTTTTACCCCACTTGCACTCACCACCATGCCTCTTTCCGCAGGTCTTACACGATCTCTTCTCCCACACTTTCTGTTTCTTATCCTTGGAGTTCCATAACTGAGTACCGGGTTGTTTAGCAGGAGTGACCCCTTTCTTCTCTTTCTCTTCGTCCCTTTCCACCCTATCATCCGCGGCCACGTCAGCATAGACCATTTCCGCGAGTCCAACAGCCGAATCAAAAGTAGCAGGTTGAATCGCCATGACTAACATGCGGACCTTTTGTGGCAACCCCCTCACATAACATTTGATTCTCTTGGCCTCAGTGTCAACCATGTCAGGCACCAACCTAGATAGTCGGTTGAACTCCGTGGTATACTCACGATGCGTCATCATACCGGCTTTTAAATTCTGAAACTTCATCTCCGTTCTTTCAACCTTGGCATCTGCACAGAACTTCTTCATTACCAACTCTTTCAAATCTTCCCACTTCATCTCTTTGATCTCTTCACGGGTCTTCCTCTGCTCCACACTCTCCCACCAATACATAGCCTCATCTACGAATGACTGAGTAGCATAACCCACAGCTTGGTCGGGATGGCATTCGCTAATGCGGATAACCTTGTCCATAGCGGTTATCCACTGGAGAGTAGCGATTGCGTCTCCTAAACCAGTCAGCTTAGGCGGCTCACAACCTTTGAAGGACTTATAGCTGCACCCACCTTGTCCTCCTCTCCTATCATCGACCTTCACAGACTTATCCCCACTCGAGGCCCCTCTTTCACCTTCCCCATCCTTTCTACCATCACCACCCGCCCCTTCAGCAGTTCGCTCACGGCTTCCAGCAGATCCTTCGGGATTCAGGTTCTTCACAGCAGCAACTACAGCCTGAACGATGGCTGCTTGAACTGCGGGGCTAAGTTGAACTTCTTCGTTGTTGTTCTGGTCTCCTCCAGCTGCGCTTCCTTCATCTTCGGTGTGGGAAGCTTCTTCTACCGAAGGTTGCCGGACAAGACGAGGCCTGCCACGACGTCCAGTGCGACCCCCAGTTTCAACAAATTCTCCAGCTCCAGCCATTAGTATTCTAAAGGGGAAAACACAAACATCGTCACTCAAGGAACCGTTTAGTACAAGGATGGTAAGGCTAACAGGTAATAACAGTGGCCAGTTGTGATTAGCTGATCACGTTACTTTCCGTGTCCTATACACTTCCTTTTATGAGTCTATTTGTGCTGGTTCTACTTAAGCAGTTAGTCAATTCAAACAATCAATTATTCCTATCCGTACCATTCTCATATCTTTTCTTTCTCATTAACATATATCATTTAGTCATACCTTTCACCTTTACTGATCTTGCTTGAGCGACACATGGCATTCTTGAACTGGCATCTTCTTTCCTTTCTTACTTAAATCCCATTCTCTGTTCGAGTCTAAGCATGTAGGATGCTTAAATCTCTCGAACTTCGCTCTGATACCAACTTGTAAGGCCCCGTCACCGGTAACCCTACTTTCGTGTTGGATTTACTCATAAACACAGTTCTAAATATCAGAGTTAATTAAAAACTTTACGCGGAATATAAAACTTTCATAAAACATTACATATCAATTCATAATCATGTCTTAAAACATTCCTCTTGTCTTTCAAAATCAAAACATAACTTATAAAACATATCAGATCTTCAGATGCCAGGCTTTAGTCTTCTGCCATGTGTCCTCCACTCAAGCCAGCTGTCTCATCCTACTCACCTGCGTGCATACTAAAAGTCAGCTACGCTGAGTGAGTTCTAGTTAATCATACAATACCATACAATACCTTATTACATACATACGTACTTAACCTCATAACTTTCTTTCATACACACATAAGTACTCATACCTTCATTCTTACTTACATACTTTCTTTCTTACTTACATACTTTCTTTACATTCATAATCATACGTTTTAAAGAGCCTTTCGCCCTATAACCTCACAGATATTATAAGGGTCTGGTCCCTAACATCACAGATATTATAAGGGTCTGGTCCCTATCCTCACAGATATTGTAAGGGTCTGGTCCCTAACATCACAGATATTATAAGGGTCTGGTCCCTAACATCACAGATATTATAAGGGTCTGGTCCCTAACATCACAGATATTATAAGGGTCTGGTCCCTTGCTTTCGAATATTAGTAGGGTTCAGTTCCCTCTTCGTTACCATACAACCATGCATCATACCTCGAGTATTATTAGGGCTCGGTACCCTTTTCGTAACCATACAACCATACAACCGTCATTTCCTTCTTTTATTAACTTTATTACGTTCATACACATAAACATTCATATCATACTTGCCATATTTATAACGTTACAACCTGACAATACGTGCAATATCCGAAGATCGTTCACGAACCATCAAGCAATCATTCATACATATCACATATATCACATATGGCTTTATAACGTTACAACCTGACAGTACGTGCAATATCCGAAGATCGTTCACGAACCATCAAGCAATCATTCATACATATCACATATATCACATATGGCATACACTTATCACTTAGGATAAATGTATTAACAACACATCAAGTATGCACACAGCCCCGAAAACATAACAAGGAATGGGGCTAGAAACTCACCTGAATCCTGTTACGCTCGCCGTTGATCGTAATTCCTTTCTTTAACTGGGCTCGGCTAACTGTATAATATTTACACATATCAATTAACTACTACTACTCGTTTTGTATTTCCATCTATATATGACCCACAACGAACGGGGGTCCGGGGGCAGCGCCCCTGGCAGCGGGGTTCTAGGGGCGGCAGCCCCTAGCGGGGTGGTCCAAGGGGCAGAGCCCCTGGCTGGGGTTAAGCTGCCAGGTCAACTTGGAAAAATTTTATTTTCGATAACTGCCTTAACACATTTTCCATTAGGTTTTTAATTTATTTTATAAACGAACTTCACTTCAGGCGAAGTTAAACCTTAGGCGAACTTGGCTTCAGGCGAAGTTAAACCTTAGGCGAACTTGGCTTCAGGCGAAGTTAAACCTTAGGCGAACTTGGCTTCAGGCGAAGTTAAACCTTAGGCGAACTTGGCTTCAGGCGAAGTTATACCTTAGGCGAACTTGGCTTCAGGCGAAGTTAAACCTTAGGCGAACTTGGCTTCAGGCGAAGTTAAACCTTATGCGAACTTGGCTTCAGGCGAAGTTAAACCTTAGGCGAACTTGGCTTCAGGCGAAGTTAAACCTTAGGCGAACTTGGATTCAGGCGAAGTTATACCTTAGGCGAACTTGGCTTCAGGCGAAGTTAAACCTTAGGCGAACTTGGCTTCAGGCGAAGTTATACCTTAGGCGAACTTGGCCGTAGGCGAAGTTACGCTTGAAGGCGAAGTTACGCTTGAAGGCGAAGTTCATCAGGCGAACTTAATCTTGCAGGCGAAGTTATCGCGCTTCAGATCTGTTTGCCCATAACTCCTTCGTTTCTTAGCCAAATAACTCGATTTTGGTACCCACGGAATCGTATGATCGGCGCCTACAAATCCCAACCATCAAATCGGCCTAAAATCGACGTTTTAGGGGTCCGATTTGGGCAGTTTGGGTTTCGGGTCCGGTTAACCCATCCAATCCTAACCATTTACAGTAATAATAGATTTGTTGGATTGTTCTTACCTTACCAACTCAGATCTATCAACAAAATCTCGGGTTTCGGCTTCGAATCTTGATCGGTTAGTATGTGTGTGTTTTGAGGAGTGTGTGGAGTGTGTGTGGAGTTTGGTGAGAAATGAGATATTTTGGGATTTTGGGGGTATTTATATCCCTGAAATCCCATTCTCATTTATCCTATCTCAATTAATCCAAGTCCATGACCCGCTCCTACCCGATATTAATAATTAAAAACGCGAAATCACTAACATAACTTTCTTTATTCAACATTATAAATTTTAGGATGTTACAACAAGTTATCATAAATAAGGGTTCTCAACTTTTACTCGCGAATTATTGTTGATTCTCATATGTTAGTTTGGGTGAAACCGAATAGGTTTATCAAGAAAGAAACCGGTTAGAGTTTGAGATATATTAATTTGGCTTTTGAGTTATATTTCTCAATTATTATACTAGAGGGTTATTCCAAAACGTATTTGTGTTCTTGTTTATCGATTCATGGACTTGAATTTGTATCATAGCTAAGTTGAAGAACCCTAAATCGACTAAGCAGCCGCCGGCGGAACTCTTATGCACTCTCCTATGCCATCAAGACCAAGTCACGTCGCGAAGAAATTGTGACCAACGGTTAAGTTCATAGGGTCGCCATTGGCGCTGGCATATAGAATCTAATTTACAATTAGGCAAAAGTTGAATGAGACAGACCGCCTCATTATTAAACAGCTCGTATCAAACCAAACCTAGGCCCAAAGGTATTCTAGTTGAGAAGGTTGCTCACAATCCTACCTTTTGAGACGGGGCGAGCCGCAATTATGGGAAGAACCATCTCATAATTAGACTGTCCGTCTAATAGTCTTCGTCAGCATTCGATTAAAAAATCGTTTGATACGTGGCTACTCGCGATTGCTAGCTCACTCCTCATGTCTCAGCCTATTAATAGAAGCCATAACACATTCATAATAGTCACCAATCATATTGTAAGGCCCCGTTATCGGTGCCCTACACTGGACGTTGGATTTACTTATAAACACAGTTCTCAATATCAGAGTTAATTAAAACTTTACGCGGAATATAAAACTTTCATTAAACATTCATAACATTTCATAAACTTGTCTTAATCAAACATTCTTGTCCTTCAATTTAACATTAATTCATAAAAACAACTTGAGTCTTCAGATGCCAGCCTCTTATTCTTCTGGTATGTGTCCTCAAGCTAACTGTCTCATTCTGCTCATCTGCGTGCATACTAAAAGTCAGCCACGCTGAGTGAGTTCAAGTTAATTATATAACATACAATTAGTTCACATACTTGCACACATGCCCGAAGGTGTGTACACCATTCATACTTAACCTGTTCACATTATTTTCTTACATACATTCGTGCATTCATTCATCATACTTTCTTTACCTTCATAATACATACATAACTGTCCATACTACTTAAAGAGCCTCCCGCCCTATAACCTCACAGATATTGTAAGGGTCTGTTCCCCAACATCACAGATATTATTAGGGTATGGTCCCTTCTCTCACAGGTATTATTAGGGTCTGGTCCCTATCCTCATAGATATTATTAGGGTCTAGTCCCTATCCTCACAGATATTATTAGGGTCTGGTCCCTTTATTCCGTGCAACCATACCATACCTTTCTTTACATATATCCTTAACAATACGTGCAATATCTGAAGATTGTTCACATACTATCAATCATTCATTCATAATATAACATACATACTTTCCTTAACAATACGTGCAATATTCGAAGATCGTTCACGTACTATGAAGCATTCATTCATAATATAAACATAACTATCACATTCACCATCATAACATACACTTACCATTTATGGTAAGTGTCTTAGCATTCACATTGAGTATGCACACAACCCCAAAAACATAACAAGGGAATGGGGCTAGAAACTCACCTGAGTCCTGTTGCGTTCACCGTTAATGGTTATTCCCTTCTTTAGTTGTGCACGACTAACTGTATAACAATTACACGTATCAATTAACTATTACTACCCATATCGTGTTCCTAGTTTAATTATAACCCTCAACGAACGGGTGTCCGGGGGAAGCACCCCTGGCAGCGAGGTTCTAGGGGCGGCAGCCCCTAGCAGGATCCAAGGGGCAGAGCCCCTTGCTGGGGTTGAGCTGCCAGGTCAGCTGGGAAAAATTTTATTTCCATTAACTGTCTTAACACATTTTTCATTACAATTCTAATTTATTATTTCATTTGCTAATTCATAAAGTTCGAGGGCTTCTTTGTAATTAATCTATTTTATTATAAGTACATGGACCTTTCTGTCAATCTTTTAAACTTTAATTCGTTATCCAGTTCTTTAACGAATGGGGTTCATTCGTTACTTCTTAACTTATAACGAATTGATCCTCATAACGAATTTGTCCTTATAACGAACTGGTCTTTATAACGAACTGGCTTATAAAGAAGTGGTCTTTACAACAAACTACCTTCTATAACAAATGAACCTTTAACGAATGAGGGTTCATTTGTTATCTCTCTTTAACGAATTACTTAACGAACTGTTAAACGAACTGCTGCTAATTCGTATTTCTCTTAACGAATGGGCATAACGAATTGATGTTAATTCGTTATTCTCCCGTTCACGAATTAGGGTTAGGTCAGAATGTCAAGGAACATTCTCTGACATTCCCCACTGTTCCGGCGCCGCTATTGCCGGAAAAACGGGATCTCGCTTGTTTCACCACCGTTTTCACCGTTTTCGTCCCGTTCGATCCAGATCTGAGCTAGGGTGATCCCTAAGCTCATCTTTTGATCGGTTTATACCCGATTCTATCCGGATCTCGTGACTTTAACGGTTTAGGGTATCGGCTTGTCGTTTCGCGACGGTTCTCCTCATCTTTTCGCGACTAGATCTAGAGGTTTAGGATCCATGTAATATCATACTATTATTACCTCGGGTCGGGATCGGTTTTCCTTCTTGGTTTCGGTTAGGGAAAGGGAGAAATATGAGAAAGAGCTTAAGTGTGTGTTTTTGATGGTGTATGGAATGAGTGAAATGAATGGATTATGGGTTAATTAAGGTATATATATCATGGGTCATGGGCTTAAGCCCATGGTCTTTCTCCCTTCCTTATTAACCCAAGTCCATTGCCCATATTACTTAACCCAACACAAGCCCTACTCATAATAACTCATATTTTTATTTTATTAACCGAAACAGGAAAACGGGATGTTACACACATGAATCATTCTCTCACTGAAAAGTGTAGTTAGTTAGTGTTTTAAAGATGTTCGAGAGTGTTTAAGCAAGAAAAATTTAAAAGAGTAGCGTCTGGTCAAGTTCAAGTTCTTATCAAGCATACCAAGTATGTTAGGAGCATCCACAAACCCTTCCTAGATTCTAATATAGCTTGGAAGTAAGGTAAGTGGTTAAAATACTTGTTTAAGTTCGTTTACTAAGTTTAAACTAGAATCCAAGCTATAATCAATCAAACCTCTTGATGTGCTGCAAAATACATAGCTTTTTACCACATTGTTGCGTTTGTTTTACGTTTACATTTTTAAGGATTATCCATTGTTTCATGCGTAAAGTTACATATTGTTGATTGATGTAGGTACCATGGTTGAAGTGCATGGAAAACGAGAACTAAGAAGAAGAAACGAAGCTTAACGAAGATTGTATCAAAGACTGAACACTTATACGAGTTTAAACGAGCTGGAAAACAAAGAAACGGACGAAAAAGGCCTTGGCTGCGCTACACGACCAAGGTGGGGGTCCAAGGTCGCGCTACGTGGCACCCTCATTTCCAAGATGCTGCCCAAAATCTAGTAGCCCGGTTGTTTTGTCATTTAGTGGGCTTGTGGGCTTGGGTTTGGCCTAGTTTTGACTTTTTTTTTTTTTGCAAGTTTAGAGATATATTTAAGGTAAATAAACTGTATGAACGAATTTTAATCATCTTTCCAGCCACCACACCTTTTTTAGGAGAGAAACCAATTAGGAGCTTACGGTTCTATCTTTTATCCTTCGGTTGTCGATTTTAATTGTTTTAACGATTTTAAGTTTGTTTTTGAGTATTAAACATTCAAACCTTTTGTAATCAGATTCTAATGAACATGTTTATCATTTATATCTATTTTATCTACTGTTCATTGATTATGATTAGCTAGATTGGTTAGAATCACCTAGGTTTTTTGTTTAACGGTTTAAATTAACAAGTTTAGGGTGCTTAACAAGTGGTTGATTGTTTTCCTCTTGTAAATTTCATATTTTGTGACGTTATTCCATGTATACTTTCTACCATAGATTTATCTTAGGTTGAATATGCCCCGTGTGGTTGACTATTGCATGAATTAGTTTCGTGTAGGCGTTAATTGCATGTTTCGGCTAACACTTTGTGTGTTGATTGATTGTGGTAGGCATACCATTAGGGTTTGTGTTTCCTGATTCATTCAGGTCAGTGAGTTCACCACCTTTGAGTTGGGCCAAGACCTTAGGTGTCAATAGCTCGAGCCTTAGTGAGACCTGTGATATAGACATGGGCCAAGTGATGAGTCATTAGGGTACGCTGATAAACAACCACGAATTAAAAGTTATTTAGACATTGTTAGGGTTTTCTGGTAAAAACTGACCATAGGGACCCAATGCCTTGACCTCACCTATGTTAGCCCATCTTTAGAACTCTGGTTTCAACCACGTGTTAGCACCCGTGTCATCTTACGACCATTAAGTCATCTTACCTAGGTGATTCGTTTTCTTATTATCGTTAGTTCCGTTAAGCTTCACCGTTAGTTAAGTTAAATTAGTTAAGTTAGTTTAAATTAATGAAGATAAAGAAATATATTATTTAGGCAGAACTTAGATTAGTGTTAATTATCTGAGCCATTCTCACGTGTCTTTGTGTTCGACATCCGGACTTCCGTTAGACTGTGCTGCTACGTGATCGGTACATTTGCCGTTTGTGTGAAGCTTAGTTAGGATTGTTTGGTTTTATAAATTTAATACTTAGTGTTGAATTGCGAGAATTAGTTATGAATATATATATATATAGCTATTCGCACATCACCTCTATTAAAATGATTTCCAAATACACTATAGACGTTTTTATACTTGTTCATGTTCATATAATGGTTAAATAGATTGAAAAAAGGTGTTAACATGGTTTTTTTTACCCTTAACGGGCCAATCAGACATATTAGATACGGTCCGTCTCATCCTAACTTTTGTTTCGGATCATAATGATTTGTGATGGTCTCAAATCTAATTCAGTCAATAGGTCAAACATCATGATATGGAGCGTCTCATCATGACACGGTCCGTCACATATTATAATTTAATATTTTATTCAAATATTAAGTTTTAAACCTACAAACCAAACTAGTTTTTATAAACAAGGTTTGAAACGATAAAACCAGGCCAATGTGGTCTAAAGCTGGATCAAGAAACACCATCCATGTAATTATACAAACCTATTTATTTATAGGTTAACATCATTCATACATGAAGGTTTCCAAACAAATACCGACGGTATATGTGAATACGTTAAACCTTTACAAACATTCTACACAGATTTATACTTTGTAAGATGAACTGGTTGTCTGTCTTAAAGAGTCAGTCAAACGTTTACATGAGATTACGTGATTATGTGATCTCTAAAAACTTTATAATGCATTATAGAAAATGAAAGCAACTCAGACTGATTACACATGTGTCTGGATCCAAACATAGCTGAATACGCAGTCATGGCCAGTTCTCCAAATGGGCTACATGACTTGGAGAACTCTTGAATTGTGTGTATGGTAGTTGTACAAATCTCGTATTTAAAAAACATTTCCGCTGAGCTTGTGCAGGAAACTATATGTTTATTATAACAGCAGTTTAATATGATTTTAGAGTCAAATGTTTCAACAACATATAGTTGATGTATCCCCCCCCCCACATTGCCGATATTTAAGTTTAGTAGCTGATGTATAAGAATTTATACAAGTTTTCGGTACTAAAATATCTCCAAATATGCGTAATATCGGCAATTATATTAGAATAAATAACCACTAATGTTTAATTTCTATCTATAGGAAAATATAGACCTAAATAATAAAACGAGGTGATATACAAATAAAAACAGAGAAAAATGGTGAAAACAAACTCAACACACCCCATGGTGAATCAAGGCCTGACCATGTCTAAAGCATACAAAGTAAAGACAAAATTCAGGAATATAAAACATGGCCATGTCGACCTAAATACACCCATGTTAACAATAGCAAGAGGAAAAGACAAAATAGAAGCTTATGAAGCTTAACATGGTCATGCCTTGCCAAAACACACCCCATGTTGAAAGTACAAGAGAATAATACAAATTTAGACTGTACTGGACTTAACACGGCCGTGCCCAACTCCCCACGGCCGTGTTAACCCTTGTTGTGCGATATGACAAGATCATGAAAAAAAAGTTACCATGGTCGTGTTGTACTAAACACGGCCGTGTTTTACCCATCTGATCAGCCTATAAATTGAATGCTCATCTTCCACATTCAATACACCTTGAACCACATTAACTCTACTTCAACCACCTCTTTTCACCACCATTAATAAGGGAATTATCGCATCCATCCAACCTTTAAAGATTAAGGAGATTAAGCTCTTAGAAGAAGTCATTAGCATCAAGGACTAGTCATCCAAATTGGTTAGATTATTTTAATTTGATCATGTTTGTATCTATTACTTTGATGTATAACACCATGCTTACTTTTGGCTAAACTTTCATAGTATTATCTTGGTTTATAACGCATCTTAATTGAAGTTTAATAATATTAGCTAAACATGCGATCGGTTTTTAATAAGTACATGTTATGTTGCATTTATCACTTGAGGAGGAATGTTATCATTCTCTTAAGAGATACCCCAAGTGCCAAACTTGACGATAAGCCGAGAAATTGCTAGTCTTGTGATGCTTGGCGAACCTTAAAATAGACACCAAGTTTCGAGTTTGATGATAAGTCGGGGAACTGTCACTCTTGTAAGGGCTTGGTTGATAAATATGAATCTTTAAAAGAGACACCAAGTTCCGAGCTTGATGATAAGTCGAGGAATTCCCATTCTTGTAAATGCTTGGTTGGAAAATCATAAATCCTAATATGAATATGGACCAAACGAATTATTAGTAGTAACTAATCATTTTAAAAAAGGGAACTATTGACAATGTTTGTGGAAACGGTGTGTTCATGTTCATCCATTAAAATCGATTAATTACAAGTAAAGTGAGTGTGTAACATAACCTACTCTAAACAACTTTTGAATGGTTATTACATGAGTTCTAAAACTGTTTAAGATTTGTGCGGATTAATACTTGGTAAGATTAACCCTTTACGACTCAACTAATCTTAATTGGTATTTTATGTATGATATAAAGGTTATTTTCTCTAAAATATCAAGGGTAATTCACTTAGTAATTTAAGGAATTGTCTCATATTTAAAGTGAGTAATCTTATGAATATTTATTATAAATCACTTGCTTACATAAAATGATGTTTTAGTGGAGATCATGAAGATATGCATATCTCTTTCTTTAATTATCATGGAATAACATGACTTAGGAATAAAGTGTTATTCCCACATTTAATCACCATAGAAAGCTTAAATCACATGTTTACTAACTAACTCTTTAACCAAGTTAAGAGGAGTTTGAACCAAGATGATACACTTCTATCTTTGATCAACTATCTAAAAATATAAAACCGAAAAATATTGTCTTTTATTTAGCTTCTAAATTTCTCTATAAAACTTATTTATCAAGCCAAAACCACTATGATGTTTACTTCTATCTAAAATAAATACAATGGTTTAGTAGTAAAACAATCAAACAAGTGTGTTCTGGGGATCGATACTTAGTTCTTATCTATACTTTACTACATATACGATAGGTACACTTGTCTATTTATGTGTGGTTTAGTTAAGATAATAATCATTTACAAAATTTAAAACTGGACATTGTGTGAATTAAAACTTTGGAAAACTAAACTTTTTCATACTATATCCACATCACATCAGTAGCATTAGCAA
The DNA here is from genome assembly GCF_021521415.1 of Bidens hawaiensis. Taxonomy (NCBI): domain Eukaryota; kingdom Viridiplantae; phylum Streptophyta; class Magnoliopsida; order Asterales; family Asteraceae; genus Bidens; species Bidens hawaiensis. The sequence continues at coordinate 21,396 of NW_027499869.1, read as the reverse complement.
GGATTAGAAGTCATCATGGAGATAGAAGCTCATGTTACAAAACGACTCAATTTTGATAATTAATCCTCGTAATATGATAAAACATAATTTTGTAAACGAATACTCGGGTATTTAATTCCCAAGTAAATTTTCAATGTATATTCATATTTTATAACTTAAAGTATTTCGCTAAAATCGACCCGCAACCCTGATATATTTACAAAACAGGCACCAACTGATGGTCACAATTCTAGGCCCTAAGTCGGGGTGTGACAAGACGGTATCAGAACCACCCATTTCAACGAACTAGGTATCAACTGATGGTCACATTTCTAGGCCCTAAGGTTTTAACCCTAAGTTTTTGTTATTATCATATTATATCCCGTAGGGATAAGACAGGATTGGTACTCTTCGTATCCCTAAAACCAATTAGTACAGATGTCTTGCAAAAACTACATTACTCATAGACGTCGAGTAGCAAGATTATCCAATCCAGCACCCATACCTGAATTACCAGACATGGCTAGCAGGAACAATTATTATACTAAGTTTTTCGGTCAAAATCAACCGATAGTTCCGATGCAACCGTACATAAACCAACCAGTGTATCTTCCTTGAAGTCAACAAATGCCGATAGAGATATCTGACGACACTACTGAAAATATACCACAAAACCACCCATACGAAATCCCACTGTATCAACCTTAAGAAGAAATAGAAGTCCAGAGTTGGTTTAAGCAAGAACCTAGTTCGGATTAATCCAGCTGGATGAATTGTCATTCTGATAAGATTAAGTGGCACTTTCGGTCATCGCCACCAAATTATCTAGCCCCAACCTATGCGGGACGGAGCCGAAAAACAGAAATGAGGGTTATGAAAAAGTGACGTTTCAAATACAGACCCATTATCCATCTAAACCCGAGGATGATGATGAAGAAGATGAGCAAGATTTTCATGAAAATTATGTCCACATACCACCTTTTACGGGATACATACCAACAATCTCCGAACAAGCTAAAAAAATTCGGGATGAGGCCCAACTCATACAAGAGTTTTACACCAATAACATTCCTGACGAAGAGATGCATGCTTATGTTTCAAATACACATCTATACCCAAAGGAGACGACATATCTCTTCCCAGTTGCATCCGCACTTATAGGGTACCCAAACCCGCCAAATGCAGCGATGGATGAGCTGAGAAATTAAATGATTTAGAATAAAAGAATGGGTAAGAAAATCATTAATAAATGTGATAAAATGGGGAGTATTGTCAAGAAATGGATTAAGGACTATAATATAAAGTTCTTAGGGATCATTTGCTTGTTACATTTTTCCTTAATGTACTATAAATAATCTAATATAATGAAGTGTGTTTTCTATATATAAAATTTTGTCTTACTTGTTTGTAGTATGTCTGGAAAAGAGCAAGCAAACATCAACCCTATAATCCAAAACAATAATAAAGAAAAATTAGTTGAAGAAAATATTCGTGCAATACCAAACGAATACCTGAGTGGAATTTGTGATCAAATTAAAGAAGCCGTAAACCTGCTTATTGGTTAAACGAAACACAATCCAAGTAGGAGTGCTTTACATTCCAATAAAAGACTTAGGCGTATCAAAAGTGAAACGGTTCATTCAAAGAAAAATACTAGAAAAGAAAGAAGATGAAAGCTATCATAGCTCAACTGTTGAAAATGAGCTACATAACAAAACCAAGAAACTAAAAATACATGAGAGATGTGATTTCAAAATTTTTAAAGTTTATAACCCGAAAGAATTCTATGGTGATAAAGGTGCAATTGTAACCCTCCGTTGGTTGGAGGAAATGTAACCCATAATCGTTATCAGCAAATGCACCGAAAGGGAAAAAGTTCAATATACCTCCTAGATGTTAAGGGGGATGCGTTAAAGTGATGGAATACCCTAACCGAGCTGAAAGGTAGAGAAAATTTATATAATTTGAAGTGAAAAGTATTTAAGGATATAATTTTGAAAATGTTCTGCTCGATCCGTGAGATGGATCAAATCCAAACAAAGTTATGGAACCATAAAGTCATATGAACGAATTAAAAAGAATATAATACAAAATTTGTTGAGTATTACAGGATTGTTCCACATTCAGTCACCCCTGATTTCAACAAAGTTACTCATTATATTTATGGGCTACCTATAGAAATTAGCGTTTTGGTTCGCGCACATATGCCATCGACAACGGAATCCGCTATGGAGTTAGCCGGATATTTAATGTGTCACACCCCAATCTGTGGAGGAAATGTCCAGGCATGAGCTGATTGCTTACAGCTCTCAAGGTTCTATCATGCAAAATTTAGAATTTAATATCTATTATTACAATTTAAATAATCCACAACTATCAAATTTCAAAGTACAATATCAATAAATAACATAAATAAAAAAAAATATAATTCAAGCTCTTGTTATCTTCTCTCTAACATGCAAGCCTAAGTTTTCTGCAAATGAACGTGGTAATCATATCAGATGATAACCTACTGTTACACCCTCAATTTTTGACTAACGGAGTTTTACCGTGAGGCGCGTGACATACCAGGATCTAGCCATGTGTCATAACGAACAACCAATTTATAATGGAAAATATTTAAATATTATTGCTCATCCTAACTGAGGTAAGTACATTTACAATAAATTTTTTAAATTTGCGGAAGCGTGTAATTTACGAAAACACTTAAAAACCCGAAGTGTGTATCAAGACACCCAGACATAACATTTCATTAAAGACTCCCAGCATAATTCGATTCTTAGTGGGATCCATGCATCTTAGACTCATTTCAACTTCGCACGTGCACCTTAAACACCTAAGAAACACCTGAGAAACACCATGAGGTATTAAAAAGTCTAAAATTATCCAAAAAGTTTGTATGTTGCATGCTTTCCCCCCAAAAGGAGTAAGTAAAAAGTGGGATAGTGAAACTCACCTCGAATGCGGTTCAAATTGAAAGTCAACTGCTTAAGTCAAAGTTGTTTTAGTCCCTAAATCATAAAAGCACTATAAGTATCTGCTAAGCGATTCCTAGAACCCTTAGTATCCAAAATATTCCTTTGTTTATTTGAAGTTTGACCAAAGTTTGACTTTTTGTTGACTTTGACCAACGTTTGACTTTTCATTGACTTTGACCAAAGTTTGACTTCTCGTTTGACTTTTGACCAAAATGTCCAAGTTGTTGACCATTGACTAAAATGTCGGTCCCGAATAAACACTCTCAATCACAATCAAGTCATAACTAACACATTCAATGTGTCGATAAGCGAGTTAATGACGAATGCTATTTTAGGAAAGAAAACAGTTTGTTAAAGGCAGAATCAATAACAAACAGGGTAGTTGCTTAAAAGATTAATAACAGGTAACTAAAACACAAGAATCACTCAAAAGATTTCCATTAATATAATATAAATCATACAAACGATAATCGATTTTAGGGTTTCTTATGGAAATTTATGTCCGTACTATTCTTTGACAACCGTCACAACAAATATTCTTTGAAAGGTCTATTTCCGTCTGTCTTTGAGGCGTGCCCTAAAATATTCCCTTTATAGGCCTGACACCTCAAGACAGCTGTCATTCCATCTAGAAACCCTAAATATAAAATACATTTTAAAATTACATATTCAAAACTAGCTAAGTGTAAAACAAGTCTTCCGGGTAGGCATTTTAGAAGTAATCTTCTCTAAGTAGACTTTATGCTCTGCCTTCCTTGGTAGACTAGGTATCCTGTTTCCGGGTATACTTTAACTTTCACCGAGTAGACTTCAATCTTCTTGACCTTATCAGACTTTGCCCGAAAAGATCTTACGAGCAACCTTGTTCTTCCATGGTCCTTTCAACTCCTTCCTAGGGAATAGCTTATTTATCAAAGTGTGCTCGGTAACACTTTAGCTTGTTTGAGTTGAACTCTGCCCGATGTAACTTGTGATATATCATTACTTACATCAAGCTTGCTCTGAACACTGTTATTAATGAATACCTTGCCCGATCTTCCAATTACTTGGCTTCATGAGCTTGGTTAGCCAAAAGCTTACTCGGAAGTAAACCTTGCTCGGCTACAAAGAACAAACTTTCTAGATATAGTGAACCCTGCCCGGGTATATACTAACTAGATAACCTTTCTCGGGTGTGCACTAACTAGTGAACCTTGCTCGGGTATGCACTAAAGAAGACTTCTAGAAGATAACCTTGCTCGATAGGCAAAATATCATGCCCGGCTAAGTAAAACCTTGCTCGGATGTCTCAGGTGTGCCCGGTTCCATACTTAGCGATTTCTGAGGAGGTTGAGAATTCCAATCTTCCTTATGATCATTTTTAGATCAAATCTTGACTCAACAATCTCCCCCTAGATTGGAACACCTTAGCTGTCCCAAAACACTTCTACAGTTACTTACACATAGTTAAAATACACATCAAATCAAAAACAAATTTTTACATATTCATAAACATAAACAATTACATATTCAGAATTTTGTCCGAAGACATTACATAGCAAAACCTATTCTAAAGAAAATCTTCATCTTCTTCAAGCATTGTAGGATGCTTGTCTTCGATTTACAATTACAGTTCCTGCCCTTTGCCTAAATATAAAAAGGATTTGATAATGAGTGTGACTTTCAGGAATGTTCAAATCCCTTATATCTCTTAGATCTTCATTGTGCAAGTAGGTCAGGTCTTCATCTCTTCTGATTATTCCCAAAATAAGCCCTTCTGAGTTTCTAAGCACATAGTGGCCATCATTTTCTTTATACTCAATTTCAGCTATGATGCCATTCTTCTGAACTGTGTAGTTAGGGTATGCCATTCTTCTTCAAATGATTAATGATGTATTTATATTTGACAATGGATTCTTATCTTTGACCCTCACCTGATAATTCAATTAAGCACTGGCTATCTTTTTCAACTTTGTAGCATTTCTTGTTCTGTCCTGCTTGATCATCTTGCTGTTGGAATCGATCTGTCCAAGAAACATATTAGAGTTGATGTGGCTAGTACGTATTGATCGAAGTCGGGACATACCTAATAACAAGCTAGACAAACACCATGATATTTATTATTAGATATGAGTTAATAAATATCAACACTTATAATATTTAGAAAATGGTTTTCTAAATATTTGCATTTGTGTGTTAAATAAATTATATGGATAATTTATATTTTGAGAGATGTTATTTAAATTGGTTAAATAACATATTGCATGTCACTTATGATATGTTTTATAACATAAAACATATAAGTAAATAATTGTAAGTAATTAAAAGTGGATTTGAAATTTGGGTGGGAAAATTCCTCCATCTTCTCTCTCCTCCTTTTATTTCTTTCAAGACATGCAAGAGATACCATTGGGGAATTATTATTCTTGGGTGAATAATATTTACACATTCTCTCTCACACACATCTCTTCTCTCTTTCTCTCCTCATTTGAGCCGTGAGCAAGAAGAAGAATAAGAACAAAGGGTTTGTTTTTCAAGTGTTAGGACCCTAGCAACCAAGGTGTTTGTTGGAGCTCGTTGTTTATACAAGCTTGAGGTTTCCTCCATTGGAAGCTAGCCGTTCATATCTTTCATCCTCTTTATCTTTCGGACTTGAAGGTATGATTCATGAAACACCCTATGGTTGTTTTGATAGCATGTATTTTGTATATGGATCCGGGAATTGGGTTAATCTCTATAAAATCGGTTTTATATTTATCAAACTAACAAGATTTAAAACTTTATTATCCGCTGCGTTTTAACATATAATGGGTTATATGGACTTTGATAATCTTGTTAAATGTGAATCTTGTTTATTAGGAAAAATGACCAAAGAACCATTTAGTGGAACTAATGAAAGGGCGAAAGAGATATTAGGTATCATACATTCGGATGTATGTGGTCCTTTTAGGACAATGACAAGGAATGGTGAAAGATACTTCATTACCTTTACCGACGATTATAGTCGCTATGGGTATGTGTTCTTGTTAAGACACAAAAATGAAGCCTTTGAAATGCTCAAAGTCTTCCAAAATGAAGTACAAAATCAACTCAACAAAACAATCAAAGTACTTCGATCCGATAGAGGAGGTGAATACCTCAATGATGCGTTTTTGGAACATCTTAGGAGTTGTGGTATTGTCTCACAACTTACTCCACCCGGAACACCACAACATAATGATGTGCCTGAAAGGAGAAATCGAACTCTATTGGATATGGTTCGATCCATGATGGCTAGAAGCACATTACCTCTATCATTTTGGGGTCTCGCACTGATCTCTGCTGCCCGTATTTTAAATATGGCACCAACCAAGAAAGTGAAAAGGACACCTTTTGAAATATGGCATGGAAAGGTTCCATCATTATCATATTTAAAGGTATGGGGATGTGAGGCTTATGTTAAGATCTACACCCCTGATAAACTAGAAAGCCATTCCACTAAGTGTATCTTTGCAGGATATCCCGAAGATTCAATGGGATATTACTTCTACAATCCAAATGAGCATAAAGTGTTTATAGCTCGCAAGGCTAAGTTCTTGGAAAGAAGGTTCCTTATGGAAGGAACTGATAGAACTATGGAACTCAAGGAGGATCGAGAACCACAAGCCGATACACGTTTGGTTGACACTAGCGATCAACAAGAGGTGGTTGATGAAGATCAAATTAGCACTCCACCTGAAAGATATTGATTTTTCATGGATGGATGCTATGTGGTAGATTCTGGTGAACCAACCACATACCGAGATGCAATGTCACAATCTGATTGTGATAAATGGTTGGAAGCCATGAACGTTGAGATGCAATCCATGCATGACAACCAAGTATGAGACCTAGTTGCTCCACCTCTAAATTCCAAACTGGTTGGAAGTAAGTGGGTTTTCAAGAAGAAAACTGATATGCATGGAAACTTGGATACTTATAAGGCTAGACTTGTAGCAGAGGGTTTCACTCAAACTCAAGGGGTTGATTATGATGAAACTTTCTCGCCCGTGGCGATGTTAAAGTCTATAAGGATATTTTTTGCCATAGCCGCATATTATGACTATGAGATATGGAAAATGGATGTCAAAACTGCTTTTCTAAATGGACACCTTGAAGAAGATGTCTATATGGTTCAGCCTGAAGGTTTTGTCGATCCACAACATCCTAATAAAGTATGCAAGTTGAAGAAATCAATCTATGGATTGAAACAAGCATCTAGGAGTTGGAATCACCGTTTTGATGATGAAGTTAAGAAATTTGGATTCATCAAAAATGCTGATGAAGCTTGTGTGTATAAGAAAACTAGTGGGAGCATCATTACCTTTCTGGTATTATATGTCGATGACATATTACTATTTGGAAATGACATTCCAACCTTGGAGGGTGTAAAAGCCTGGCTTGGAAGTCGTTTTTCCATCAAGGATCTTGGTGAGGCCGCCTATATTCTGGGAATAAGGATCTATAGGGATAGATCAAGGCGGTTGATAGGTTTGAATCAAAGTGCATACATTGACAAGATCTTGAAAAGGTTCAAGATGGAAAACTCTAAGAAAGGTTTGGTACCTATTCAAAGAGGAACGATATTGAGTACTTCTCAATGTCCAAGCTCAAAGGATGAGCAAGACAAAATGAATGGAATCCCATATGCATCTGCTATAGGATCCATTATGTATGCCATGATTTGTACAAGACCAGATGTGTCATGCGCTTTGAGCATGACAAGTAGATACCAACAAAATCCGGGAACCAGCCATTGGATGGCGGTTAAGAGCATATTGAAATACCTTAGGAGGACTAAGGATATGTTTTTGATATATGGCCCTGGTGAGGAGGAACTCGTTGTAAAGGGTTACACTGATGCGAGTTTCCAAACGGATCGAGATGATTCTCGATCACAATCGGGATATGTCTTTGTTCTAAATGGTGGTGCTGTCTATTGGAAGAGAGCAAAACAAGACGTGGTAGCCTTGTCCACCACTGAATCATAATACATCACCGCCTCCTTGGCAGCTCAAGAAGCTGCATGGATTAGAAAGTTCATTGCCGATCTAGGGGTAGTCCGTACCATTCAGGATCCTCTAGAAATCTTTTGTGACAACGAGGGTGCGATTGCTCAAATCTTGGAACCCCGTGCACATCAAAAGACTAGGCACATTGAGCGGAGAATCAACTACATAAGGGATGAAGTTGAAAAGGGAAAGATATGTATTCGCAAAGTTCACACTGATCAAAACATTGCGGATCCACTTACGAAGCTCCTTGAAAGGCCAAAGCATGAGGGTCATACTTGCGCCTTAGGACTTCGTGTTGGGTCAATTGTTTGACCCAAATGAGGAGATTTGACCTAAATGAAGAATATGGAAGATTGGAATCTTCTCAACCTCCTCAGAATCTGCTATGTATTGAATCCGAGCACACCTTGGGATCCGAGCAAGCTTTTACTTAGCCGGGTATGAGATTTTGCCTCCTGGGCAAGGTTTACTTCAATTAGTCTTCTTAAGTGGATATCCGGGCAAGGTATACTAATTTAGTGCATTCCCGAGTAAGGATCACTGATTTGGTATCTCCGAGCAAGGTTCACTTTGTCAAGCAGGTTTGTTCTTCAAGACCAAGTATTTTACTCTTCCGAGTAAGGTTTGGTCAACCAAGTCCATGAAGCCAAGTGATTGGAAGACCGGGCAAGGTATTCTTTAATAATTAAGGTCCGAGCAAGCTTGATGTATAAATGGAATATATCTCTAAGTAACATCAGGCAAGGTTCAACTCAAACAAGGAACTGTACTCCCGAGTATGCTTTGCTAATAAGTTATTTGTGGCAAAAAGTTGAATTGGATCATCGAAGAACAAGGTTGCTCGTAAGGGATTGTCGGGCAAAGTCTGGCAAAGTCAAGAAGACTGAAGTCTACTCGGTGAATATTTTACTTGGTAAAATATTCTTTAAGTAAAGTCTACCCGGAAACTGATCCCGAGTACACTTCTATGTTTACCAAGTCTGAAGGAAGGCCGAGTACACTGCGTACTCGGAGACTGAAGATTAATGAAAAGCCTACCCGGAAGACTTGTTTTACACTTAGTTTATTTTGAATATGTAATTTGAATATGTATTATCGGATAGGGTTTCTATAAGGAATGACAACTTTCCTAGGTTGGCAGGCTTATAAATAGAATGTTTAGGGCACGCCGCCAGAGAGAAGCACAGAGCACACAATTCGGATAAGACTGACTCATTTATTGAGAGAATATTGTGTGACGGCTGTCTTAGGATTCCTAGAAAACCCTAAATCGATTATCCTTTTGTATGATTAACATTATATAAATGGAAATCTTTTGAGTGAATCTTGAGTATGCCTTCTACCTGTGATTATTTATTGCAACCGTATGTTTGTTATTGATTCCGCCTTTAACAAACGGATATATTTCTAAATATAGAAACCCGTCATTAACTCTCTTGTCAACACGATTAATCTGTGTGAGTTATGACTTGATTGATTAAGATCCAGCTGAAATCAAAGGGACCCGACACTTCGATATTCTAGTGATTGGATTTGATCTATTTTGTATTTGGATATCGGAACAATTGTTATTTTGGCTCATTCATATGATTATGGTTTATGATTATGACTTTTGAGTTATGTTCCATTTTAGCATGTTTAAATCCGTGAATAAGTTAATTATTCTAAATGTCCGTAGTCGTTCATATTTGTGGGAACAAATATGAAGGTAAGACTACTATCAACTTGGATTGGTGGATATTCATAAGGCATAAATATAGAGCAAGGGTTTGCTGCCAAGGATCATAGATATTTATGGGATAAATATTGGACATGACCCGCCCTCAATTTTACTGCATGGAATCCTTGTGATTTATGATCATAAGTAAATTTGAGTAAAGGCGAACATCATAGTATCCTCTGACCTGAGATACATATTGGGTCTTGATATTCATCGACTATTATACTTTGACTTAGTTCTTCGATGCTCTGAAACATGTCAGTACATAAGGCTAAGCTCAAGTATTGTATAAGGTGATAGTGAGAGACGTATGTAGTCAATAGGGGATTTGTCCCCCTTATTCGTTGAGAGTTAAATATCTAAGGCCTGAAAAGTTAAATCAACAGAGAATGATCACTCTGTGTCTCTGGATTTAACATGACATTTGTGGCAAAAGGATAAATGATAGTTTCACCTAAATCATTTTCAAGTATGGGACTTGAAGGGGATGATGTTATTGAATGGCCCTTCATCATGCGTATTAGGGATAGTAAACCGTTGTTTGGCGATATTTGATATTTGCATCAATCTTCTATGCATCTTGAGCAAGTGGGAGATTGTTGGAATCGATCTGCCCAAGACACATATTAGAGTTGATGTGGCTAGTACGTATTGATCCAAGTCGGGCCATACCTAATAACAAGCTAGACAAACACCACGATATTTATTATTAGATATGATCTAGTTAATAAATATCAACACTTATAATATTTGGAAAATGGTTTTCTAAATATTTGCATTTGTCTGTTAAATAAATTATATGGATAATTTATATTTTGAGATATGTTATTTAAATTGGTTAAATAACATATTGCATGTTACTTATGATATGTTTTATAACATAAAACATATAAGTAAATAATTGTAAGTAATTAAAAGTGGATTTGATCCTTTTATTTCTTTCAAGACATGCAAGAGATACCATTGGAGGATTATTATTCTTGGGTGAATAATATTTACACCTTCTCTCTCACACACATCTCTTCTCTCTTTCTCCCCTCATTTTAGCCGTGAGCAAGAAGAAGAATAAGTACAAAGGGTTTGTTTTTGCAAGTGTTAGGACCCTAGCAACCAAGGTGTTTGTTGGAGCTCGTTGGGTATACAAGCTTGAGGTTTCCTCCATTGGAAGCTAGCCGTTCATATCTTTCATCCTCTTTATCTTTCGGACTTGAAGGTATGATTCATGCAACACCCTATGGTTGTTTTGATATCATGTATTTTGTATATGGATCCGGGCATTGGGTTAATCTATATAAAATCGGTTTTTATTTATCAAACTAAAAAGATTTAAAACTTTATTATCCGCTGCGTTTTAACATATAATGGGTTATATGGACTTTGATAATCTTGTTAAAACCCAACACTTCCAGCTTTTCTTTTCTTTCAAGAATGGGAATCCTTTGTCAGCTTCATCATTCAGGAACTTAGAGAGTTCATTCTGCTGTCTCCCAGCCAACTTGTTTGTGTCATGATAATCATACAGATTAAGTGTGGCCATTTTCTCCAATTGTTCTTGAGTGTATTCAGCAAAATCACCTCTCATAAATATGTCTCTCAGCTGTCTGCTTTCTATGATCACCTTTAGAGACTTAGAGACTGAGTCAAATTAGAGAGTTCTTGGAAGATCCACATTTGATTGTGGTCTTGTTTGTCTTTGGGATCCAGCTCTATTTGATTCACCTCTGCCTGCTGATGAGTGTTGTCTTGAGATAGGAGGCGTGAATGGGATAGACTTCATAGGTTTGCTAGGCCTAGATATAGAAAAAGCTTTCATATACATTCCTTCAATAAGTTCAGCAGGAAGAAGGATGAGGTCTGCAAATTTTTCACCTGCATCTTTGCACAATTTAATAATCATATTCACTACCCTTGGATTGTTCATCAGTCGTGCAGGTACAAATCTTCCATCAACAAAACTTCTAGGGTTATCACCCTCCATCAGAACTTTTTCCCACTCAGTCTTTTGTAGATAAGACAGTTCTTTTAAATCATCTTTACTCAAAGCATTAAATGTATACTCATCCATATCCTTTTGATTCACCATTATACCTCTCAAAATTTTGATCATTTCTTTATTTTCCCATGGAAAAATATGTTCATCAACTGGTTCAGGTTTTATTTCCACTGGGATTGGGGTTTCATCAACAATTGCCTCTTTTGATTTATCTTTCTCAACTTGGGCCTTTTGTTTCTCCTTGAGTGTCATGATTTTTCTTTTCTTTGTAGGGGTTTTTTCTTGATCTCCCATTGGCTGTACAATAGATGGCTCAGGTATCACCCTCTTCAATTGATCTTTCTTTTGAAATTTGTTGTAGAGTGACTCAACAACAGCCATAGTTAGGCTATTCACTGCTTCTGGTGCCATTCCCTTATCCATCAAATAACCACATTTTCCTGCATATTTCTTTTTCAGAGCTTCAAGTTTCTCAGCAAGCTCATTTTCTTTAACAAATTTTACTTTCACTTCTTCTCTTGTGTTATTATAAGCATCTCTGAGCTTTTCAAACTTGAAAAATCTTTTTCAGAATAGCCATGTCTTCTCAAATAATCTCTATATTTCTGGCTATCTTTGTTCTTCTGCTGTATTAATTTCTCAACAGTGTCCCTTTCATTCTCCAATCTCTTTTGCAACTCATCATCATTCAGAGAATATAAGGTTTCAAAGCCTATTCCAAAACTCATCAGTTTAACAACCAGAGGATTTTTCTTCTTAGCTTCAATCAAAATCTCTGCTCAATGCTTCTCCTTTGTTCTTCAGTCATTGTCACTTCAGGAGCCTCAACATTGGCATTGTCATCACCTTTTCCCTGATCACTTTCATCATCATCATCATTAGATTCATCCTCCTCCTCCTCTGTAAATTCATCTACAGCATCAATCTTTGGTTCATCAGGAGTTGGATTTTCAGTGATTGGGATATTTGGTACTCCTTTAACAACTTCACCTGGTTTTAGGGTTTGTAGAAGAATTTCCCTAATAGGACTTCCTTTCTCATCAGGGGTTTAAACAAAATACTTATTCTTTTCATCATATCTCCCCTTCTTGACTGATTCATCTTCCCCAGCTTGATCATAGGTTTCTCTTTTTCTTGTATATTTCTTTCCATACCTTGAATCATCTTCACAATCCCAATCGGATGGGTTCTTTCTTATATCTTATCTTAATTGTTCAGCACATTTGTTTGCAAAAATTGTTTCAACTGATTCACCAATTTCTTCAAAATTTAAATCCATATTCATATTCTTTCCTGGTTCAGCCTTTGAGTTTGTTTCATTTTGAGGCTGACTGAATTTGCTCAACACCAAAGCTAGTGTATTATCCACTTCCTCATTTCTCTTCAGATTTATTATAGCCTCAATAACAACTTGATCATCAGTCTCCTCTTCATCAATCATTCTAGCAACATTTGCTTGATTAATCAGGGCTTCCTGCTCTGCCAACTCCAAAAGATCCATGGTTCGGGCAATGCATTCCCTCTCCCATGTTTCATTTATCGCTTGTTGTAATTTCCTGGCAGTAGCAGTTGCTTTATCTTCTTCATCTTCCTCTTCTCTAACAACATCTGCCTTAACAGGCTCTTCATCATATACCTTTGCTTTACCCTTTTCTAATATTCTTTTTTAAATCTTCTTCAGTTTCAGAAACATAATAATCAATCTCTTTGTCTAATTAATCCATCTCTTCATCATGCTCTACCCTCTTGGAGCTTTCAGGTTCAGGTTCAGCAGGAGTAGGCTCCTCAGTAGCAGCATTATTATCATTTATAATCACTTCAGTTTGTTTTTCAGCAGCATTATCATTAGTAATCACTTCAGTATTTTCATTAATAACCACATTGACATTCATATTCAACATATTATCTCTGACCTCAGTCTCTTTCTCTCCTCTTTCCTCATCCTCATCACTCCATACAACATTCATTATTTCATCATTCACATCATAATTCTGCTCCTCTCATTCAGACAAATCTGCCTCATAATCATCATCAGCTATCCTTCATTCTTCACTATCCTCATCATCATCATATGCATTCAACAAACAAGTTAAACCATCAAAACCAGTTGTTTTTAACTCCTACATCCACCATTTCAACCTCTTCAGTATCAGCAGTACCAGCAACATCAGTTGGTTCATGTATATTCTCCCCCTGTTTTGGGGCAGCTGAGGTCTTCTCAACCTCCTGCTCCAGGGTTCGAATTTTGTCATTAGCAGCATCCAACTGAGCCTTAAGTTCAGCATTTTCGTTTCTTAACTCAGAATTTTCACCTTTGAGATCAATGTTCTGGAAAATGAGATCAAAGTTTCTTTGGAATAGGTAGGCACTTGAGGGAGGGTTGTTGGATGGTGAAGTGTGGAAGGGTTATGGTATATGGACTGATGCTTGGTTTTGTGGTGGGGATTGTGTTTGGGTTTGGATTTGGGGTTGGGTTTGAGTTTAGGATTGGATATCAGGTTGGGATTGGGGTTGGATAGGCATGTGAGTAGGTGGTGATTGAGTTATTTGGTCATTTATTATTGGAGAGGAATGTGGTGGAGTTTGGTTTAGTCTGGTGGTGGTGATTGGTTTAGGGTAGGAGGTGGACTAGGAATGAATGTATCTGTTTGAATTGGGCTGTTGGCAGGTGGTGTTTATGGTGGTGAGGCAATTGGTGTGGTTGGTGGTGTTTGATGGGTGTGGACAATGGGTGAAGGTTGATCTGGTATAATCTGTTGCCCCCCCCCCCCTGAGGTTGTACAAGTACCTCAATGTTTTCATCTCCTCCTTCCATATTGCCAGCATTATCATCATCATTTCCATCATCCGAATTGTCATCACCTCCATCATCCTCATTATTACCTTCATCAACATCCTCTTCATCTTCAGACAATAGCACATTCAACGGAGGTATCAGTATATCAGCAAACAATAACCAGGGTAGATCCTCATACACTTCCTCTGGATCAAATCTGCCTGTGCTAGCCAGATTCTCTATTCTTATAAATGTGTCAGGATTTTGCAGAATATATGTGATTCCTGTAGTTGGTAAGTTTTCCAACTCTTGATTGAAAATTATTTGAAGGAATCTTGGATAAGCTAAAAACTTCTGCTTGATTGGTCTTTCCAAATTCTGAACTAATCCGTCAAATATCATTCTCGAAAAGTTGAACGAATAGTTAAATAGTACCGCAACAGTAGCGTTTGCCAAATCCCTGCTCATGAGGGTCCTAGACCCTTTCCTCGGTGCAAACCCCTGTATGATATGATGAATTAAAAATCTGTAAATGGTAGGGAACATGCCCTTTTGAAATTGCCCATCTTTTGTATTCCCTTGATAACCTATACACTTGACAAAAACCTTGTATAGTTGAGCAGTTGTAAGATGGATCGGATTAGGGTTAGACACCTTCGAATCACAGCCTCGTCCACTCTTACTTCATTGCTGGCAACGTTGGCTTCTATATGTCGGCCATTCACATCATCAATCAACCTTGTCGAGTTCCAAAAATCCAATGAATGATTCCGGTAAATTACTGGATTTTCTGTTAGTGCAAACCGGATGTTTGATCGTTGCAACCATTGTATAATTGTGGCAACTTCTTCGTTCTTTGGCGTGACTTGTAAAAGAGCGCACATGTTATGCTTTTGCTCAAAGGAGTATCTCGGATCATTTTCGTCCGACATATCTAAAAAAACACAATCAAACATATTCAAAGTGAAATTAGTCATAAAGTTCATAACTTTAAGCAATTCCAGGTTGTAAAAGTGAAGAAGAGAAAGAGAAAAGTCATTAAGAACCTGTTCTTCGACAAATTTAAAACCTACACACAAAACAGAGTGTCAGCGAAAATACATAATCAAATCTCATAATCATCTAATCGTGATCGGAAATCATATTATTATTGTTTACCGAGTCGGAATTTTAGGGCTGGTAAAGTTAGGGTTTGGATTATTTTAGAATTCGATAAGTCGATTTGGGTTTCTTTGAGTATGCAGTGGAAGGAGAGAGAGAGGGAGGGAAAAATAATGTTGAAAAATATCTCCACTCCCTCTTGTATACCTTTTGAAAGTGGGTTTTAAATGCATTTTGTCGTTCAGTGAATTATTAGCTGTCAAACGGTAATCTTATCCAATTTTACTTATTCACATTTGAAAACATCTAACTCTAAGTTAGCAAACCTTGCCCGGAAATTGGCATGGTAAGATTTGCAAAGCATGCCTGTATATTCCACTTACTCAAAGCTTACTCGGGTATAAATTAGAAGTTGAAAGTGAAGAAAGCTTACTCGAAATACAAGATTGCTTGAGAACCAAATCATAAGTTAATATAATCAAGTACTAAATATCAAGTAGGCAACCTTGCTAGGGATCAACAAAGATACCAAAATAGCATACATCTAATTTACATACATTGCCCGAATAATTCTACTATTAACTAACCTTACCCGAAAAAGTAAATTCACACAATCAATCAAGTATACTTTGATGCAAAGTATTCCCGAAACCTTCAAGAAATACAAAGTGTTCTAGGGGTGGATTCCTAACACAAAGTGTACTCGGAAAGTTAATTTTGAAATTACCAAGTATATTGAGGAACCTTTGAAATCAAAGTGTGCCCGAAATATATAAAATGTGCCCGGTAGACAAGGTCTGCCCGAAAACACTTGTAATTTCAAAGAAACAGATACAACACATAAGATGCAAAGCTTGCTTGAATCAAGAGATAGCTAGCTAGATCACATATTCACATGTTCAGACATCAAGCATGCTCGGGAAGTTAGAATTTTGAGTACCCTACCCAGAAAGTGTAAACACTTCAAAGCATGCCCGAAAAACATAAACTTAGTCCAAAGTGGCTAAGCTTGCTCGGAAAGGTTTAAAAGCATCAAACCTTGCCCGAAAATACATATTCAACTGTTTTGTGCCCGAGAATGTTAGAAAACATCAAACCTTGCCCGAAAATACATATTCAACCTTTTGTAGGCAAAATGCATCTCTTTTTGACTTAAACCAATTGTTTACTGTATTCATCAATAAGAAATCACTGTTTAAGAGCAAATTGTGCATTTAGAGATCAAATTTCAGTCATGATTCCTTTCAAAACTATTTCTTTCTTTGCTGAAAAGATCTCAATTATGGGATCATCTTGACTAAGTAGCCTTCTCAATACTTCATTTTCAGCATTATTATGACAATATAGATAGGTTAACAACAAGTCTAGACTTAACATGAATTTCATCTCTTTGGTGATATGATTAAGTTTAATTAATATGCATGATTCTTAATGGAAAACACATGTTGTTTTATGATACTCCTTATCTATTCTCAAGGCTTATTTGGCTTTCTCCAGATCACCCCAATTTGGCTTTGACCCCCTAGATTTGGTCAAAACTTTTAATGACAGAACATATTTAAAAAAAAATTAGTTTCTTCTTTTCAATTTTACAAACATATGTGAGGTTGAACGTTGGACTTACATGCCACGCTAGTCGGACTTACATGCTTTTCATTCATGATGTTTAAAGGACAAATATGATTGCCTCCACCCTTGTAGTTCTTGAATTAACCCTCATGTTTGCATTTCCTTAAAAAAAGGTTTGTGAACATTAATCAACTTTTGGTTGATAAAATATTTAAAAATTATGCTGTTTACAACTGTTCTGTGTCATTCTTTTAAATCAGACATTTCATTTTGGTGACCAAATACCAACAAGCTTGTGTATGACTGGATAATCACTTTTCTGCCTATCATTTGGAAAGATTTATATAGGAACATGCATAGACAACAATGTAACTCCACATAAGTCATAGCAATTTCTTTATGTTTATATCACCTTAGATTTTACACATCATGAGAAAGCAACCATACTTGTTAATGACTGTACTAAGTGCCCTTTTGGCTTATTAAATCCATATGATTGGCTAAGTAGTCAATGTACTATCGTTTCCCATATTAAAACAGTTTTAAATTCAAACACCCCAATATCTCTTATTTGTCAGGTAAATGGCTATTCTGTTCGACCATAAGTGGTCAACAGGACCAAACATATATGTGAGTATATGTCCTTTCAAATCAGAATTATTGACATAATTTTAAGTTTGAGAATAGAAAACAAGTTAAAGTTTGCCCCAAATGCTTTCAGTTTTCTAGGTTAATGGTTGTCCTATCAAATCTGAGAACAAATGACAGGACCAAACATATACAAGTATATGCCTTTCCAATTTGAGCAAATGATATAATTTTCAGCAAAAGTAACTCTTTGAGACTTTTCATTTGAAAAATTTCTTTTAAGCTTCTCTAAAGCTTGAACTGAACAGTATTATCATATCTCTGCACCAATAACAACTTGCTCATGTTTTGATCAAAATTCTTGTGATTATGCAAAAATTCATTTGAAAATTCATTTGATTATTTAATTTTGACATAAAGACACATTTTGACACAAACAGTTGTAACATATTCAAATCTTGATCATAGAGAACATCATCAAAACAAGCAGACATTACTAATATTCATAGTCTATCCTATCCTAATAACAACATATGATCAGATAACATACATATGCAAGCAATTTACCATGGATGTCAGATAAGAATACACAGTCAAGTAATTCAAATCAAAATCACTCATCATGACATCACATACTGGCATCAACTGAATTACATGAAAAAGTATCAATGATATCTAATTTGCACAAATAATCACTTAAGCACATATCAGTCAACATTAAAAAGTATCATATTCAGGCATATTCACACAAAATTCAAGAAAGCATTCAAAAGATAGTCAGTTGGCATAGATAAGTACACATCCTCAATCAGACTTCATCAGAGTTGATCATCCCCAGAGCTTTCAAAAGAAAGTTGAATCTGGTTCTGTCAAGTGGTTTGGTGAATAGGTCAGCCAAGTTGTCACTTGTATCAACTCTTTTCATTTCAATCAAACATTTTTCACTGCAATCTCTTATGAAGTGATGTCTGATTTCAATGTGCTTAGTATTTGAATGTTGGACTGGATTCTTAACAGTAACATTTGCAGCAGTATTATCAATAAAAATAGGAGTGTTCAAAAAAATTCAAACCATAGTCCCGCATTTGGTTATGAATCCAGAGAACTTGGGAACAACAAGCAAATGCAGCAATGTATTCAGCTTCTGCAGTTGATATGGACACAGTGGTCTACTTCTTGCATTGCCATGACACCAGCCTGTCTCCTAGAAACTGACATCCACCTGAGGTTGACTTCCTGCTCATGTTACATCCATCATAATCACTGTCTTTGTAGGCTATCAAATCAAAGGACTGGTTCTTTGGATACCAAATCCCCAAGTATGGTCTTCCTTTCAAGTATGTAAAAATTCTCTTGACTGCATTCATGTGAGAAACTTTTGGACTTGACTAGAATCTTGCATAGTCACAAACAACATACATAATGTCAGGTCTTGTAGCAGTTAGGTACATCAGGGATCCAATTTTGTCTCTATACTCATGCTCATCCACAGGCTCCCCCTTTTCATCAGCTATCATCTTTTCTTTTGTGTCAATTGGAGTTGAAGCAGTTTTGAGTTCATGACATTTGAATATATTCAAGATGTCCTGCACATACTTAGTTTGGTGAATGAAAATCCCATCAGTTTTCTGTTGAACTTGCAGTCCCAGAAAGAAGTTCATCTCTCCCATAGAGCTCATGCTGTATTTGGATTTCATTACCCCTTCAAACTCCATACACATTTGTTCATTAGTTGACCCAAAGATGATATCATCTACATAGACTTGTATGAGCAGCAAATCTGATTCCTTCCTTTTGTAGAAGAGTGTCTTGTCAATAGCTCCCCTTTGGAAACCATTTTCAAGAAGATGGTTTGACAACTCATCATACCATGCTCTAGGAGCCTGATGTAATCCATATAAGGCTTTGTTTAATTTGTACACCCCTGTTAGGAACATTGGATCCTCAAACCTGGTGGTTAAGTAACATACACCTCTTCGTCAATCTTTCCATTTAGGAATGCAGACTTGGCATCAAGTTGGAATACCCTAATGTTCTTTGAGGCAGCATATGCAAGAAAAATCCTAATAGCTTCAAGTCTTGCAACTGGTGAAAAGACTTCCTCAAAGTCAATTCCTTCTTCTTGTAGGCATCCAAGTGCAACAAGTCTAGCTTTATTCTTAATCACAATACCCATCTCATCCCTTTTATTTGGAAAACCCATTTTGTTCCAATTGCAGATCTGTTTCTTGGCCTATCCACAAGATCCCAAACATGTAGATCTCTGAACTAAGCCAACTCCTCTTGCATTGCTTCTACCCAGTTATTGTCCTTCAGAGTTTGAACAATGTTCTTTGGTTCTATCTGGTATAGAAAGCAAGAGTACAAACAGATGTTTGCAGTTTCAGAATGACTTCTTGTAACTCTTTCATATATATCTCCAATGATGTTTTCAGAAGGATGATTCCTTTCAACATATGGGGTTTGCACTATCATATCAGTAGATATATTAGTGTCAAAATTTAATTCATTGAGATCTAGTTCCTCAATGATCAATTCAGTCTAAGCATCATGAAACTCTGGTGCTTCTTCATTATTCTGTCTTGAAGTGGATGCACCATTGTTTTCCATATTCAATCCTTCAAACAGATCTTGAAACCTTGCTGTTGATACAGCTTCTTCCTCACTTGCTTGGTTGCTTGGGTTTCCCTCATCTTGAACTTGATCATTTTGCACCTCTTGATTGTCTTGAATGTTTTCTACATGATCTTGTTAAGGACTTTGATTGTTTTCATGATCATTTTCTTGAACTTGCTCAACAATTTCATTTGAGGGATCCTTTATGAATGGATATTCCTTTTCTTGATTTGCAACCCTTTTCCACAGCTTTTCCAAATCCAATGTCTTTTGGTTAGACTCTTCAAGCACACTGGTTTTTAGAAAGCTTTCATCATAGTCTTCAGGATAGATCTTAAAAGACTTTATCAATTTCTCTAAATCAAATAACCATGATGCACCATCAACTGTGTTGAATTGGTTTTCATTGAAAACTACATCTGAGGATTCAATCACAACCAAATAATCTTTCACATACACTCTGTAGGCCTTAGAGTGAGTAGAGTAGCCTACAAAGAAACAGTCTAGGGATTTAGCTTGAAACTTGTACAAGTAATCCTTTGTGTTCAACAGAGAACATTTGCAACCAAAGGCTTTGAAAAACTTGATATAGGGTTTTCTGTTATTGAAAATTTCATATGGAGTCGTGTTGTGACTTTTTTTTATTAGTACCCTGTTCTAAACATAACATGCTGTATTAATAGCTTCTGCCCAAAAGGTAACATGCAGATTAGCATCAGCTAGCATGGTTCTTGCTGCTTCAATTAATGTTCTGTTTCTTCTCTCAGCAACACCATTCTGTTCAGAAGTTCTAGGAGCTGAGAATTGATGAAGTATTCCTTTGTTGTTGCCAAATTCTTCAATAACTCCATTTTTGAACTCAGTACCATTGTCACTTCTTATCACTTTAACCCTTTTATCCAATTTGTTCTCCACCCTGTTAGTACAATTCATAATGAATTCAGCAGCCTCATCTTTGTACTCAGGAAATAAACCCAAGTATATCTTGAATAGTCATCAATGATCACAAGACAATATCTTTTCTTCCCAGTGCTTGGTACACTCACAGGACCAAAGAGATCCAT